>NW_027511439.1:300000-569607 GCF_048772815.1 Callospermophilus lateralis
CAGGCACCTGGTGGCCCTCTGCTGGTTGACAGGGGTGGGCACAGGCTTTCTGCCATTCATGATGATTTCCCAGCTGGACTTCTGTGGGCCCCACCAGATCAACCACTTCTTCTGTGACCTCCCACTGCTCATGCAACTCTCCTACTCCAGTGCCCACGTCACCGAGATGGCCATCTTTGTCCTGTCGGTCACAGTGCTGTGCGTCTGCTTTCTCCTGACCCTCATGTCCTATGTCTTCATTGTGTCCTCCATGTTGAGGATCCCTTCAGCTTCTGGATGGACGAAGACCTTCTCCACCTGTGGGTCTCACCTGGCTGTTGTCACCATCTACTATGTGACCATGATCTCCATGTACGTGCGCCCCAGTGCCCACCTGTCACCCAAAATCAACAAGATCATCTCTGTCTTCTACACCGTGGTACTGATAAACCCAGTCATCTACAGCTTGAGGAACAAAGACTTCAAGGAGCCTGTTAGAAAAGCCATCATAAGGCAGTGCGGCCACTGGTCCCTGAAGGATTCCCTTGCATTTGCACAGCCTATGGACAGGTATTTCTAACCTCTTACACACTGTTGGGAAACTGGCCTTGCACACCTCAAACCTGATGTGTGACAGCTGTGGCAAGAATGAATGAAAAAGGAAACAAAGACTTTGGAATTGTGTTTTGTCCTGCATTATCTCCTAGTGATAAGAGAACAAATAAGGATTTTTTTTTTTTTTTGGGGGGGGTGTAGGGATTGAACCCAAAGCCTTATGCATGTGAGGCAAGCGCTCTACAACTGAGCTATATCCCCAGGCCCAGAGCAAATAAGGAGTTTTGAAGTGCCAAACATTTGCCTTGGATAAGTTAGACTTTTAGTATTTTCTGCTTAATGAAGTTTCAGGGAAGGAAGGAAGGGGTGAAGGGAGAGGAAGATCAGAGTGCTCTCTGGTATAATGGGCCTGGAGTCAGGCCCCCAGCACAACACAAATCCCCTCCACTCAGCCAGGATTTAGGAGATCTCTGCCACTCCCCCCACCCTCCACCCCCACCGGTTCCATTTGTTAATTCCACAAATACTTTTAATCCCCTGAAGTAAGAGGTCTCCTGCTGCAGTCTGCAGTGCCTGGAGATACAAGATATAGAAAAGGCGAGGAAGATTGGCCTCAATGAAGCCAAATTCCAGAAGGCAAGAGGGCTTGAGCCCTATAGAGAATAAGGACGTGCTTCTGTTTCTCTAGATCACTGTGGGACAGAGAGTAGGCTGGGTGTGAAGGCAGACCAGCAAGGCCTGCATCAGCAGGGGGTTAGGGAAGCTCTGCCCACCTAGTGCTTAACCTTCACTGCTGGGAGGAGGAGAGCAGAAGTGGACAGAGAAGTCCAGGCTGAGATGGTGGCATGCAGGACAGAAGAGGGAGGCAGAGTGACTGGGGAGGTGGACAGATGTCAGCCTGGAGATGGGTAGAGCCTTGTTCTATGGATCATTAGTAACCCTGTAGAGGTTTTGGATTTTGCACTAAGAGAAATGATTGATTATTGGAGGGCACTAAATATAGAATTGAAGATGAATTTTGCATTTACAACTATGTAAAGACTATTTAAAGAAAAGACAGAGAAAGAACTGTTGGGGTCAATGCAGCAGCTCATGGGGTAGAGGAAGTTGGTTTGATTTTAGATTT
Source organism: Callospermophilus lateralis (assembly GCF_048772815.1). NCBI lineage: Eukaryota > Metazoa > Chordata > Mammalia > Rodentia > Sciuridae > Callospermophilus > Callospermophilus lateralis. The sequence goes on from NW_027511439.1 coordinate 301,661, forward strand.
GATAATGAAATTCATGAAAGCAGGTCCCTTCAGGAAAGTGCAACCAAAAAAATCAAGAGAGCAAAGACAGAGGAATGGAAAGGAATGGAAAATACAAAAAGGTGAGAGGAGGAACCCCATGTGGTAGGAGACGCCAGGAGGAGGCTGAGCTAGCTGCAAAGCTGGTGGCTCTGGGGCAGAGCTGGCTGGAGGAAGGGACAGCAGGGAAGCTGGAGCCTGGGGGTTGCACTCTGCCTGACCCAGAGCACTGCTGTCCCGAGAAGGCAGTGTCTTTGTCATGCAGGGGGTGATACCACAGGGGGCAGTGCCCCAGAGAATGCTCCGGAGAGAAGGGAGCAGCTTTGATTGCAAACAGTTTTCCTGAAGGGTAGTTGAAGGGGTAAGAGCCAAATATCTCACGGGAGGTGTAGTTGTGTTTTTATAAATTGTAAGATGTTAGCACCTAGGTCGATTCCAACGCAGGTGGGGAAGGCCATTAGTGTGCAAAAGCCTGAGAGGTCTCTAGTATAAGTGGCACCTGATGTGATAGTCAAACCAAAGTGACTTCATTTTGTTTTGTGACTCCATTTTGTAAAACAACCATGCCAAGTGGAAGGGTTATTATGACTGGGGCAAGATGTTCTTTTCCTTTTGCTATAGAAACATTTAAGAACATGAAACTACCTAATGGGGCATTGTTTCTATAACTAGGGTAACAGGGCTCTGTTTCTGTAACTGGGGTGACTGGGCTAATTGTGATTGGCTAAGGGTCCCACCACCTGACTACACTCTCTCGCTTCTGTAACCTGGCTTGCTTGCATTGGCTAGACCCTCAAATGTCCCTTTTGCGGTTTTCAGGCTTATAAGGGGCGCCCTTGCAATTGTTCGGGGCTGATCAGGGGAACAGCTTTATGTTCTGGTCAGCCGCCACCGGTGTGCTTCAATAAAGGCTTGATTCGATTATAGGTGAGTGGTCTGGAAGTCAGTTTAGGAAACCCCGGGAGGAAGCTTTAACTATAACACTGAACCCTGGGATTGGGCAGGATGGGGTCCAGGACAAGTGTGAAGTGGCAGTGCTCAGAGGGAGAGAACTTGGTTCAGCCTCAGGGGCAGAAGGCAGAAGTCTTCCTTGGATGAGGTCTTAGAAATGGAGATAGGATTGAGCACTTTCACCTGCTTATGTTTACAAGGTCGGTGGTGGTGCCCGTGGTGCCTAGGGCTCTTGGCTCTCCCTCTGGCAGTGCTGGTCTTCTGTGTTCTCCATCTGGCAAGTTTGGGGCTCTGTGTTCTCCCCCTGGCGATCTGGGGCTCTGTGTTCTTCTATTGGTGGTGCTGGGGCTCTCTTTCGACAGTAGCCCCTCTAACTGAGTGTTATGTTGTCTCCTGTGGTTTTGATTTGCATTTCCTTGACAATCAGTGATGTTGGGCGTTTTTAAAAATACTTCTTGGCCCATTGGGTATCTTCTGAGAAATGTCTACTCAGGACACTTGCCGGGTTTTAAGTGGGATCATCCTTTCTTCTTGCTGTTGAGTTGCTTACATTCTTACTTATTTTGGCTGTTAAGGCCTGTGGGGTGAGTAGCTTGCAGGTGTCCACACCTGTTCTGTAGGGTCTCTGTTGCTCTGTGGATCATTTCCTTTGCTGTTGAGATGCGTTTTTAGTTTGATGTCAGAGCATTTGTCTGTTTGTGCTTCTGTTGTCTGTTTGTGGAGTCACATTAAAAAAACAAAAACAAAAAAACTTTGCTCTGAACAATATTCTGAAGCATTTTCCCTATGTTTTCTTCTAGTACTTTTGTAGTTTTCAGTCTCACATTAAATCTTTGATCCATTTTGAGATGATTTTTTTTTTGAGGGGAGGGAATAAAGTGAAAGATGGTGGTCCAGTTTCTGATTTTGGATATCCAGTTTCCCAGTATCATTTATTACAGAGATTTTCCTGCTGCATTTGTTCAAAATTAGCTAGCAATAAACATGTGGATTTGTTCCTTTCCATTGTTCTCTGTGTCTTTTCTTAAGTCAGTACCATGCTGTCTGTGGTTTTTTTGTTTGTTTGTTGTGCTGGGGATTGAACCCAGGGCCTTGTGCACATGAGGCAAGCATTCTACCATCTGAGCTATCTCCCCAAGCCCCTTGTGGTATGTTTTGAAGTCATGTATTTTAATACCTCCAGCTGTAATTTTGAATTTATTTAAATTTATTCAAATTTTAAAAATTTATTATTGCCCCCCAGAACTACTTTGGCTTTTCAGGATCTTTTGTGGTTTAATACAAAATTTAGGATTATTTTTCTTTTTCTGGGAATAATATCATTGGTATTTTGATAGGAATTACACTGAACATGTAGATAGGTAGTTTGTTTTTTTCTTGCTACTTTCAAGATTTCCTCTTGTCTTTCAGCTTTCTTATTCTTATGTGTCTGTGGATCCCTTTGCATTTGTCCTACTTAGCTCAGGGGTGGTGATGGGAGAACAGACCTCACAGCAGCCATCTAGTCAATCACTGCTTAGCCAGCAGACCAAAGACAGAAACCAGCCCTGGAGTCGGGCAGGAGGGTGCTCCAGAATCAGGATGCTCCTCTATGGTACAAATGCACCTCGAGCATCCTGCTGGACACATGTTGGCTATTTACATTGGACATATGTACATGGGGTAGGATTTTATGGAATTTGCTCATGTAATGTGGAGGCTCCACAGGTCCAAGGTGTGCAGAGTGGGCCAGGGGAGGACAGCTTTGTTGAGCTTACTGTATATGTAGAGTTTTTCAATAAATTCAGGAAGTTTCAAGTCATTGTGTCTTGGATGTTTTTCCACTTTTCCTCTCTTTTGGTGCTTCTGTTACGCATGGGTCACAACACACGTGTGTGCCTCACAACTCTCAGTTGGTCTTTGGTTTCTTCTGTCCTTTACCTGTCTGTCATCTGGGTTTTGCTACCTCTGTCAGCCCACCTTCAAGTTTGTTAGTTCTTTCTTCTGCTGCTTCACATCTGCTACAAAATGCTCACCGCCACAACTGCCCTTTGCAACTCCAGAAATTCCATCTGAGATTTCTATAGTTCAATTCCACAGTTTCTGCCCTTTGGTAATACGACTCATGTGACATTGTCATTGCACCTTCCTTTAATTCTTCACCAATTTCCTTTGGTTCTTTGAACAGATGTCTACTCGGGAGATGGTTTAAGTCTGACGTCTTGGGCACATGTGAAGTTTACCTTTACGTGTCAATTTAGCCAGTCCGTGGTGCCAGGTATTGAGGTATGCCTCGTCAGGTGGCCTTCAGAGGATACAGCTGCTCCGGTCGCCTTGATGGCTGCTGCTGTGGCCACCTTTGCCAGACCTAAGCGGTTCCTAACTCCCCACCTGCAGGCTGGTTGCTCAGTCATTTTCAGTCAAGTCCTGGGTCTCCATGGCCTCATAGTTATGTGATCAAATTCACTCATTGGAAGGGACAGTTCCCAAAGCTCATGTTTTAAATTTGTTCTGATTCTAGGAGGGCTCTTCCAGGTGTTTCTTTCCTTGTATTTTTTGGAAAACGAGCAGTCCTACAGTTTAGGCTGTGTCTATCCTAGTCAGCTTGGTGCGTTGTAACAAAATACCACAAACTGGGCGATACTAAGCTACAGAACTTCTTTCTCCGAGTTTTGGTGTCTGGTAGTCTGAGGTTGCTCACCAGCAAGGCTGGGTTCTGGTGAGGGCCACCTTCTAGGTTGTAGATGGGTGACTGCTCATTGGACCTTCACACGAGAAAGGAGAGCTCTCTGGGGTCCCTTTGTTAAGGGCAGAGTCCCACTCACGAGGGCTCCACCCTGCTTATCTATGTACCCTTGAGGGGCCCTGTCCTCAGTACCATCACAGTGGGGACTGCATTTCAATATGTAAACTTTGAGGTGACATGCGCCCTGCAGCCATGGAAGTCTCCAGTGACATGTTAGTTCGGTTGCCTCCTGATTGCCCTTCCCTACAACCTCTGCTGTTTCTTCTTGGTGTACCTTAGACTTGAACATTCCCACATGTTATAAATGAAGTCTGTTCCTTTGGAATGGTTTACTCACAGGGAATCTAACTGCCCCTGATGGTTGGGGGCTTCCTCATTCCACCTCTTACTACTGGAAATGTGGTGGATCAATCCAGGAGTGGGCTAACCAGACCCTCGGCCCATGCAGGCCAGTGCTGCAGAAGTTCTCAGCCTGCATTCGTGCATGCCAGGAATCTGTCCGTAGCATTCAAGGATCTGTAAACATGGTGTGAAAAAGTCTTACTTTCCCAGTCCTATAAGAAATTTAGCCTTGACAGGTGAGGAGACACACACCTGTCTTTCCCAGTGACTCAAGAGGCTGAGGCAGGAGGATTGTAAGTTCAAGGCCAGCCTCAGCAACTTAGCAAGGCCCTATCTCAAAGTAAAAATAAAAAGGGCTAGGAACTTATCCCCAGTACCAAAAAGGGAGGAAGAAGAAGAAGAAAAAAACCAAAAAACAAATTTAGCCTTGTCTTCCATGATGAGGGAAGGTTGTCAAACAGTGGGTTAGGAAGATTGGTGGTTTGGTTGCCAAGAGAGACCACAAGTTCTCTTAAACCACAGCTTTTTTGAAACTGTAAATTTCATTTATCATCACCATGACTTCAAAGTCACTAGTTATTAGGCCTTCCTCTAAGCTTATTCTTCAAGTCAATACAGAAGGTCATACTACCTTTTAAGCTGTATTTAGATATATAATTAATTTATTTTATGAGCCGATGTATCTTATTTTATACATTTAAAAAATATTCTGAAAAGGGGTCTCTAGGTTTTACCCAATGGCCAGAGGAGCCTGTGACCAGATCAGAGTGAAGCATGTCTGTCTGGGCCCAGCTGCTCCTCAGAGTCCTTGACTCTTCCTCTCAGAGCCTCAGACTGCCATCTTGAAAATATCCTGCCATGACTCATCTGGACCCGTGATGGGTGCAATGGGTGATTTTATCTGTAAACTTTCCTCCACAAGGTCATATAGTCAGGTTCTTGGTAGCCAGACCCACCTTCTCCCACCACATTGGGACCAACTGCCTCCCCCAAACTCCTCCTCCAGCCCTGCCTTTCTAACTCTTCTGCTACTGGAGACCCTTTATTCCATGTTGACTCGCTGTGACGAGCCACACACCTTTCTTACTTCTCAGCTGGATGTACTGACTGCTTTTAGACCCACAGAATAACTGGAAGCATTTTCCTCTGGTTTTCCAGATATTAATCCAGTCTGCATTATATGCTTGCTTGGGATGCCGGCTGGTAGGAACAAGACTGGTCAACAAATGAATGTTCTCCCTTATCTCCAAGTTCATCTCTTCATTTTGTCCCACTCCTCTACCCTTAAGATGAAGTCTTCCCTATAGAGGTAGAGGTCTGGGAGAATTGATTGGCGTGGCGGGCATATGGCTTATACCAGGACCCGTCCTCCTGAGCCATCTCCTTGAAGGTTGCAGGGATTATGGCTGTCCTGGAGGAGCAGGGTCACCTTCAGGGATCCCTGCTGGAACAGGGTATGCTCTGCGTGCTTCTGATCACTTCTCATGTATCACACAGTCCACACCAAAGCTTCCTTGATGTTGCAGGGGCCACAGGACAACAGAATCAACACAGAACATTCAGATGCGCAGCTCCTTGGGAACCCTTAACTTGTAAACATGGCTTACAAAATAGAGCCCTCTCCACTTTGCCATGTCTGCCACGTTGGCTGTATGGCTGGTAGTAGGTGTTTGGCTACTTGTTGGGGAGGGCGATGGGTTCCCTTGGAGGTTCAGAGAAAAAGTGTCCTAATGGATTAGTGGCATACTGATGTATTTGCACACACTCTGCATGTCAGTCAGTCTGTAAACGCTAATAGGCTACCTAAAGCAGAAGTTTGTCATGCAGACGTTGCTAATTCCCACTGATAGCTGGTTCCTGTTTCCTTTTGGAGACTTCACTTCCAGATACCTTTAAATAATGTGGGGCCATGTGACTAGCTCTCACCAGTTGATTGAGAAGGAAAGTGACATTTATTTCCTTAGCATTGAAAAAGGGTCAGAAGGGAGGTGAGATTTCCACATGTGCTTTTCTCTTTCTAGGAAACTAAGACCTCCTATTCCAGAAGACTCAGTTACAGTGGAGTCTCCATCAACAAGGGATCCTGAGTGATTTGTGGAACAGACCTACCCTCCTATTTAATAGCCCTCAACACTTATTTGATGTGTACTTTAAGGAAGAAGTATTTGTTAAGCCAGTGAAATGTTGAGGTTCATTTGTTATCTCAGCACAATCTCCATGTCCTGACTAACATAAGTCTATTGAAATAAAGAAGGGGAAATGAGCTTATGCTCATCTTGAGGATTTTATAAGCCAGGGGCTGTCAGGATGGGGGAAAATCATTTTAGGAATGCGGGTTGTGTGGACTCTGTGGCAGGTCCTCAGCTTTGCAGTTGTGGAGTAAAAGCAACTGTTGACAATAAGAAAATAGATGGATGTTTCTGCATTCCAATAAAACTTTATTTATATAAATAGGCACTGACTGTGGGCTATAATTTGCTGCTGATTCCTGCACTAGATGATTCTGACCCTATGACCCTTCCCTGGGTTCTCTGTACTGAGTTTCCACCCCAGACTGCATGTGAATGTCTGAGGAAGATTAAAAAAAAAAATTAGAGCCCCTCTTCTTCCAGTTCATATGTGTCTAAAGATCTCCGAATGATACCTACAGCTATGGTTCAGGAAATTCAGTCCCCCAGATTTCACCTCAGATCAGGACCATAAGTGATACATTCTGGGGACATTTGTCTTATGCCCTCCTAAACACACAGAATCAAGGGACCAAATATTCTAAGATGAGAGGAACTGCAGGCTGCCCAGAGGAGGCAGAATCTGGCTCTCAGGTTGGAGAACCCAACATGCACCTGTGCCCTTGGGCTGCTTTTCCATGGGAAAAGGCCTCCCGGCTGTCTGACCTTGTCTGTGCCCTGCCCTGCCTTGACCATTGGAGGCCCTGGTGCTGAGGCATTCCCAGAGCCAGAGCATACACTCCCCTTGGCAAACCCTTGCTTGAGCTGACGCCCACAGCATGTCAACCAAGACCCAGCTGAGTCATCCCCTCCCCTGTTCTCTGTGTGTGTGTCACTGTGTGGATGTTTACCAGGTCACCGGAGCTGGAGCTCACCTTGCATGGCTCAGAGTTTACCTGCTCATTTTCTCAGTGTTTCTGATGGACACATGCTCCCTTCAAAACTTGAGTTAGGCTGAACAAGCCAAAATAGAGAATGTTTCTGGCAAATAGAGAAAAATAGAGAATGTATGGATAAAAGGAAATAACCCATCATATTAGAAGTGATTTTATTTTGTATTAAAAATTTATATTATTTAAAAAAGATATCTTCCATTTTTGAAATTTGTGTCTAAATAAGCAAAAGGGCTATTTACACAGATTTCACTTAACTTCTTTGATTTCTTGACACAATTATATCTGTACCTACTTTTGACAAAGAAATGGAGTGGTATTTTGAGGCAGATTTAATCCATTTGGAACAATGGCATTTTTGCTGAAAAAAATTAATGTCAGATGACACATAAAGGAAAGCTGGATGGCACATTTCCCCAGGAGAATGATGCCTACTGCTGGACATCTTCGTCAGAAGGTGATTTCTCCCAGCTGAACAAGTTCATGGCTTCCAGGGTCCAAGACAGCACAATTCTAAGGAAGGAAGGAGTGAATCCATTCTCAAAGGAAAAATGGTTGTCTGTATAAAGCTGGAAGTCATCTTCTGCCAAGTTCATTCCAATGTTTGCTTTGCTCTGTTTTTAAATCGAAAAGTTGGAATTAAATCAAGGCTAAAACTTCTTCATTTTGAGAAACTGATGTGACTCCATTATTGTGAAACCAGCCTCTACCTCAGAGCAAAGCCTGTCCAAGGAAGGGGGCGTGACCCTTGTCCTTGGAAAAACCCACTGCACTCCTAGGCACATACCCACCCTGCTGAGTTGTTTGTCTACAAATAACAGGAGAGATCTGCAGCACCAGGTGTCCCTGACTCAGGCTAGGTGAGGATCCATAGCAACTCCCTAGCAACCACCAATAAGCTTGAGACAGGGAAAATACCTGGGATGCCAGATGAACCCCGCAGTAGTTTATGGTGGTTGATAACATGTTGGGAAACCATGTAGTTTAGCATGTACACCCCTCGAGGCTTAAACCAATCAGTTCAAAGGAATCCCCCTCTTGTAGTAACCAATCACCCTTACCCAACTTGTTCCTGCCATTGAATGTGCTAATCAATGTTAAGAGCTGTTGTTTGATTTTCCTGCAGTATGGAATGATTTGCTGTGTGATGTTGTGATGCATAGAGTATCCCCCCAAAACCTAAAAATCCTCATTGAACAAAGGACCGGGGTTTACTCCCTGGGACCACTGCATTGGGAACGGTTGTGAGTCCAGGCTCGAGCTTGCAATAAAGACTCTTGTGGGCTGGGGATGTGGCTCAAGTGGTAGCGCGCCTTCCTGGCACGCGTGCGGCCCGGATTCGATCCTCAGCGCCACATACAAACAAAGATGTTGTGTCCCCCGAAAACTAAAAAATAAACATTAAAAAATTCTCAAAAAAAAAAAAAAATAAAGACTCTTGTGTGATTACATCGGATTTGGCTCCTGGAGGTCTACTGGGGTCCCACGAATCTGGCATTACAATTTATGAAGACCAAGTTTATTGATAGAGCTATAGAATGACCAGAGGGTCATTGAAAGGAGGGTCTAAAAAGAAGGGAGATTTGAGGACAGCCCCTACCAATGACGTGTTCTCCACTGACGTCTACAACTTCCTTGCTTTGCTTTGACTACAGGTGCAGACCCAAGGCTTCCAGTTCAGCCCAGCACCTGCTGCAGTAATCTGGAGGAGGGTAGAGGTGGCCCCTGCTTATCCTGGCCGACTCCCCAGCACCCACCCATCCCACGCCTGAGCAACCTGCTGTGGCTCCTTTTCCTCAGCCTCTTTCCTGCTCAAGAGTCAACACTATCATGCTAAATTGACTTAATGTTCACTTGATGTTTACTTCGTTTCATGTTAATTGCATACTAAGAATACTTTTATGTATGTCAATGATTAATGTTAATATTAACAAACTCAGCCATAGTTTCTTTTTTTTTCATGCTATTATTGATTTTTAAAATACCACCTGATGGAAAAAGATTATTACAAGGAATACATGCTTGTTGCCAAAAACAAAATGAAATAATAAAAACCAAAAACCAAAACAAAACATTGGAGTATAGAAACAAAGACGCAAAAAGTGGATTTTCCCCCTCTGGTGGCTTCTATGTCCCATGATTGTTCTCTGGGATGGAAGGTTCTGGGGTGAGGACTTCCTAGAGAAAGAACTGCTCTTGTTGACCATGAAGAGACAGTTTACATAACAGCTTCCTGACCCATCCCTCCCTGAGTTCAAACCCCACTACTTCTGTACCACTTCTCCCAACAAGGGTGCATTACTGTAGCTCTCGAAGCATTGCTTCTTCTTCTTCTTCTTTTTTTTTTTTTTTTAAATATTTTTATTTTTCAGTTCTGGGCGGACACAACATCTTTGTTTGTATGTGGTGCTGAGGATCGAACCCGGGCCGCACGCATACAGGCGAGCGCGCTACCGCTTGAGCCACATCCCCAGCCCAGGAGCATTGCTTCTTTACTATAAAATGACAATAGTATCTCTATCACATTTCCATGAGGATCAGGTGATTTTGTGCACATGATAAGTCTTGACCACCTTTTACTCTGCATCTTTCTGCCCACTAGAGTTCCTCCAGTCAAGGAGCAAGGAGCCATTACAAGTTCAAGAAAGTATACTAGCCAACAGCCCTGCCTCAGAGGCGATGGAACAACTTCACACAGGGCTGGGTCTGCCGGGGCTGGGTCTCCTGGAGCAGCGAGATGCTGGCCATTCAGGTGGGCAGCTGGAAAGATGAGTGTAGAGAGGCCTGGAAAAGGGGATGGGTATAGCCTGGAAATGTCCCATCTCCACACTCCCTGAGTCTGGGGCTCTGCTCCGCCTGCCTTGCCCTGCTGTGCTGGTCCTTGTGAAGCAGAGTGCATGCAGGTGCTGAAGGGCAGCAGCTGGGGTGACCCTACCTCTGCCTGACTCCTGTCCTGTCACACCCCCACAGTGGCCACCCCCTGTCTTCATGGTCTGGGTCCCCCTGATGGTCCCAGGGAATCATGCTGGGGTGAGTTCACATCCACCGCCCTAACCATGGTGCTCAGGCCATCCTGAAAGGAGGCTTCTGTGAGCCACAGCCATGCAGGGCATGATGCCTCATTCCTCAGACCAGCAGCTGGGCCCAGTGTCACCAGGCTGTTTCCACATCCTCCCCCTCTGTCTCCTCCACCTCTTGGATAAGTGATGGTGGGATTGGAATGACATTCATCGCTGGCCCCATGAACCATGGCTGCCAGTCTCTCCCTCTTGAACTGGACCTGAGTGGGACTAGGGGCTGGGATGCTCACCCTCGCTCTGCTGGCTTCTCCACACCCCACGCCTGCCTCTTCCCTTTACCTCCAGAGACCAGGGCTGTGGCCCCACCTGCATCTCATTTATCTTCCAAGGCTCGAGTTCAGAGCCTCCCTCCCTCACCAGCTTTCCTGAACCAGGAGCGCTACAGTGTGTGGGGGGGTTGTGGCCACAGTTAAAACTCAGGCTGAGTCACATCACGGGCTGTCGGGGTGCCTCAGGCTTAGCACTCACTCTGGGGTCTGTGTAAGACAGGCTTTTACACTTCCTTCAGGTGGGTCCATGAGGGTCCCAAGGCCAGCAGAGCTGCCTAGCCGCTGCCCTGCTCTGGGATGGCTGTGCCCTGGACATCACCCTTCCCTGGCTCCTCACACTCCGACCCAGGTCATTTTGCACCTATTTTCCATGTCCAGGAAGGACAGCATTTTGACAGGTTGGCCGGCTGCCAGGCACATAAATGGGTGCCATAAAGAGTGACTGAGTATGTTTGTGTGCTAAGAGCCACAGCCAATTAATATGATGCATGGCATTTTTGATTGAAAGGTGATGCCAGCTAGCCATTGAGATGATATGATTATGTTAAAAATTACATTCATATGGATACCGGACTCCTGCTGTTTACCTCGGCCTGCTGCGGGAATCCTGGAGAGTTCCCATTGGTTGGGAAAGTGCAGTAGGAGGGAATTCCGGGGGAAGAGCTTGCGCTGGGGTTCTGGGAGGAGACCGGCGGAACGCCGCGTGGGTGGATCGGGAATCTTCCCGGCATGAACGTGGTATTGGCGGTTATTTCAAAAATAAAGTTTGTTCCTGTTTGAGTGGCTCGTGATCTTGTGCCCAGCCAGACTGCGGCATTTGTGCAGTCCTTATTTCCTCCTCCACCTTTGCATGACACAGGTCTGACCTTGAAAGACATGCAAATGCCATCTGTCTCTTATCAATGTTTGGCAGAGGCATTCGGTACCCTGAGGGACTCTGTTATCTTGGGTGCAGGCTGCTGGGAGTTGTGGTGGGCTATCCCAGGCTGGGTGGGCAACCTGACAGCCCTACCCTCCCGCATGCCCTTGGCCTGTCCATCTGCACATTGTGAGGAATAGACAGCAATTACGTCCCATGTCCAGGTAACAGTGATTGGGAAACAACTTGCCCTTGTCCGACTCCTCTTCCTCCCTGCCCCTCTTTAGGAGGAGGAGATGGAAGGGGCCCTCTGAGCTAAGGCAGAGCCTCCCTCAACAGGCAGGGATGCGCCCTGGAACATGCCCCATGACGGCAAGTGGTGCTCTTCATGTGTGCTTTGCCCCTGCTTCCCAGTGGGTTACCACCCCAATCTGGTTCTGCATCTTGAGGTTTCCAAGGATAGAAACACACCTTCTGCCTTTGCATAAGGCAAATGCCTTAGCATGACCTTTCATGGCCTTTAACCAGCAGTGTGGACAGGGCTGTGCTGTCCTGTGAGTCGGTCATCACAGGCCAGGCCAGGTAGAGCTGCTGTAACAAGTGGTCCATAAGTACCAGGAGTTACAGCACTAGAGATTGATTTCTTGCATGTCTTTTCTGAGGCAGCTGCATTAGGGTTTCATGTCATCTGAACTTGGGAGCCAGGCTGATGGCAAAGACCCTGTGAAGTATTGCTGACTGTTGTGGGAAGTCAGAGTATGAACCAGGCTCACTCGTTCTTCAGGCCTCTGCTGTGAGGCAAGACCTCACTTCTCATGTTTCACTCATCAGAGTGTCATTTCACCAAGTCTGACACCAAGGACCAGGAGCATAATCAGCCCCAGGAAGGGCCATGGAACCTTCTCACAGCCTCTCTGCCCCTGCCTGGATCTAAGAGCAAGCCTATGGCAATTCCTCTCAGAACCAGGAAGGTGGGGCAGCAGTCGGGCAGCATGGCTTCTTCTCCGGGCCTCCTGACATTGGCAGCAGTGGGCGAGGGCAATGGGCAGGAGAGGAAGTCGGCCCCTGGCCCAACCCTCCTTTACTTTCTTCCGAGGTCTACCTCCTCCCTCAGCCCCAGAGTCTTCATCTGGAAAACAGAGGACTGCAGTGTAAGTGCTAAGGTCGCACTCCTGGATCTGATTGTGACAGCAAGGAACCCCAAAGCCACTAGGCAAAGGGGCCAAGGCATGGGCCACGAAACCAGAACATGGCTGAGAAGCAGCAGATACCTGTGTGTGACCGGCACCTGCATATGACATGGGACCTGTCCCCAGTCTGAGGTCTCAGTCTGTGCCAATGCTATGGCTTGGTCTCCCAGCTGGCTTGCTGTCCCCTCTTCATTGTTCTCTGCTGTGGGCCAGTTATTCCTCTGTAGTGTCCCCACAGCAGGGAGAGCATATTGCAGGTTTCTGCACTCATGTCAATCATGTCTTACCTTCCCAGTGGCCTAGGACTTCCGAAGGTTGTGGCTATGTCTTCAGTGTGTTTTCTGAGCCACCCCCTGCTTCCACCTCACCTGCCACCCGCAGCTGCGAGAGGGAGCTGAGCATTAATATGGAGCCTCTGATAGGCCAGGCTCACGTAGAGTCTCCAACGCATGCTCATCCTGGAGCACAGGAGAAGTAAACGGTGGTGTGTGAGGCCACAGGAACTTCTGGGGGTTGCTGCTGCAGCATAACTTAACCCTGTGGATGGCACTTTAAAACATCCTTCTCTAACTGTTGACACATCCTGGTGGCTGTGTGATGTCAGTGTCCGTCTCCCCACAGGCCGCTGGATGCCCTTTAGTCTATGCAGTCAACATTGGTCTTTCCATGAGCCGAGCTCTCTAGCCATGGGCCATTAGTTCTCTGCATGGGGCACCATCCTGGGGTGTTTTAGCTTGAACATCCTCACAGTTACTGTTAGTGGAGTGGCTATTTGTGTCATTTCATGGCCTGTCCATGGATAGGAAGGCCAGATGTCCTGTTAATACTTATTATAGTAAATATTTACATTCTTACTAGATTGGCATAAGCATATCTCCAGTGACTACTATACTACTTTGGGGCCAGTCCTGAACAGGAAAAAATTGGCCCACATCCCGAGTGTCTCCGAGTTGTTCAGAAGGACACTCACTTCAGTCAGAAATGTATGATTACTGGGGCTACAACCTAACTCAGGCTAACATACAAACATGACTAGAGTGCATGTGTTTTGGACTGGATTATCCCAGAAGGCACCTGTTATTGACATGTATGCGCAGCATGTTTTCAGGGAGGGTTGGACTTCGTTGCTCAGGACTTTGCGGGCAGACTTTGCGGGCAGACTTTGCTTTGGAAATCCCTGTCATTCACAGCAGAGCCATTCGTGGTGATTTGAGGTACCAAGCCATCCCATGTGTCCCAATCAGCCTCTGTCATTTCAGATGTGTGGTGACGTGTGCCTATACACAGCTGTGCATGCTTAGCTCACATTCAAGGATGACAATTGTAGCACTCCTCCAACATGCATCCTCCTAATTCCAGTCAGCCAGCCTCCGCGAATGTCTTCTCTTCCAGTTTTGCCCAAACATCTCCATCCTGAACACCCATTTTTCAACTGCAAATGACCCTGCATTAGTCCACTCTACAAATGCCCAGGCTGGGCTGTGTGAACACTGTCTCCAGTGGCAGGCCATCCCCGGGTTCCGCCCAGCCCTTGGCGGCACAGGAGACTTTGGGCCTGAGCCAGTCTGGAAATTAGCACCAGACCCCATTGCTCGGTTGTTTCCTGAGCACTGCTGAGCCCAGAAAGACAGGTACCCCTCACATGCAGTACTGATACTCAGGCCCTCCCAAAGAGGTAGAGAAGCCAGACCTCAGCAAGTGTGTGGCCTCCATTCTGTATGCTTCACCTGACGCCTTGCCTCACCTCCTCAGCTCCGCCTCCTTCATCTCTTCTCCACCCAGCCTCTTCAGGTGCCTCCTCCGCTCTGCTGGCCCTGATGGAGGTACGGACAGCACAGTTCCGGACAGCACAGTTCCGAGAGTCTAAGAAGAAAGCGTTGACACCAGCTGCTCAGGAGCGTGAGGGACGTGTGCAGCCTGGTGCTTGTCATGTATCACCTCAGAAGTTTTCAGGCTGCTCAACATTGTCAGTCTGGTTCCCCAAGGCTGTGGGCAGGGGACACTGCCTCATGGTCTCATGGCAAGGCCTTGCCCAGGACCCTAACCCACTCCCCCAGATGGCGCAGACCTGCACGGGGCTGGGGCTCACAGCAGAGGATGCATGTGGGCTGCTCTGCAAAAGTAGCTTGCGGGGATCCTGCCGTTTCCATGCGCACAGAAAGCTGGACAAATGGGGGTCCCCCGCCCTGGGTCCTGGGCCAGCGTGCCTCCTCCCCGAGCTCCGCCCCCACGACCTGGGTCAATTCCCAGCCAGCAGCCCCTCCCTCCTGGAAAGCCCCAGTCCAGAAGTCCACTGTGACAGGTGGGCACCCCTTAGGAAAGTCCCTGGAGAGTGACACAGTGTTTGGCACATATGCATATCTTCTGGGATGACTAAGTGTAGCCAATCAGCGTATCTATCACCTCATAACCTGATATATATATATATATATATATATATATATATATATATATATATATATATATTATAGTGAAAGCATTTAAAATCTCTTCTAGCAATTTCTAGATAGACATTATCAGCTATTGTCACTGTGTTGTACTATAGAGCTCCTGGATTTATGAAAGGAAGATGGAAGACACCAAGTCCCTTGGCTGGGGAGTGGGCAGTTCCAGTTCAGAGTGTTGAGAATGCAGATCCTGATGGCTCCCATGCTAGTTGTGATGGGAGAGGGAGGCGGGCAGCTTCTGGGGTATGTGTGTCAGTGTGGGGCATGGGCGGCTGGTCAGACCCTCTTTGGGCACCAGCTATGGAAGCCCCTCCTGGTCCAGTGGATTTTTGGGACAGGTGCACATAGCTGTTGCCTTCTCAGGTGTTCATTGTGGGCACTGGTGCCCTTGCTCTGATCTCTAGGCTGGAGTCCCCGAGAGTTACCCTAACCCACACCACCCCGGGCCTGACTCCAGAGAAGTGACTAGCCAGCATGAGGTGCTTTTGCTCCACTAAACGTGGAACCTTGTGGGAGCAGGGCAGAGATGGAGGTGCAGAGAGTGGGACAGTGCAGCGGACAGGCCACCACAGAGCAGGAGCAGATCCTGGAGGAGGAGCAGGGCATGTGGACGGCCCCTCTGGTTCTGGAAAGGAGCCTCTTTTGTGCTCAAGCAGAAGGACATAAACCTCAGCACAAGAAAACCGTGGGCTGCAGCTTGTGCTGGCACAGTGGGGAGGCCCCAGGGTGGTGAGCACTAGGCAGAGGAATTTAAGTTGACTTCTGGTTTCTGGCCTGACAGCTGGTTGATTATGGTACCATTACCTACGTTGGATGGTGAGATAGGAAAATAAAGGGTTTTGAGAAGCAAACTAGGGGTGAGATAGAGCTTGGCTGGAGTCATCCTGGGTTCAGTCACCGGCCAGCCTCTTGCGGTGGGGGCGGGTCATGGATACAAGACGGGCACAAGGATGGGAGAAGGGCGTGATAGGGAGGCCAGACCTGAGGAGGACGCCCACCTCGATGCGGGGAGACTTTGGTTTAGGCTACTTAGCTGTTATGTGTTAGAAGTTGCTTTGAGCATGCCTCACCTATCATTGGGGATCTGTAGGAAACGTCACAGTTGAGAGGACTGCCCTAGAAGAAGGCTCCGTGTTCTGGGCTGTCAGAGCATGTGTGTGTGTGTGCACGTCCTTCTCCAGGTGATAGATGTGGACACCAGCTGACAGCAGTGCGTCCTGAGCACCGCAGCCCTTCATCCCAGCCCTCGATCACACGTCCAGTGAGGAAGCTGTCTTCTGCTCCAGGCTCTCTGCCCCTTTACAGGGTGGGAACTCCTGAAGGTGGACTTCTGTGTGCTAGCCTCCTTATTTTCACAGTAACCCCGTTATAAACATACAGAAAAGTGCTATTAATGATTAACCTGCTCCCCTCCTGCCCTTGGCATTCACAGTGATCCATCTCCACCAGAACAGAAATGGGACAGGGAGGGGTTAGGGAAATCCACCCTGGCTAAGCTTTCCACAGAAGCCTGAGATCCATGCCAAGGTGGATAATGTGTGTTGGGACTGCTGTAGAATTTTCTGGGGACCCAAGCTGTGTCTGCCCAAAGAGTGTTGGAGTGGGATGGGCGTTGGGGGCACAGTGTGAGCTGGGCTTGGTGGTGTGGAGTCAGGGATCTTGCTTTTGAGTCCTGCTTCTTCCCCTTCAATCTTTGAGGTCCTGGAGGCTCTGAGCTGGAGTCTGTGTTCTTTAGAAAGGGTGCTTTTATGTCCATGTGGCTGTGCAAGGAAACTTGTTTTCAGAGACCCCTTCTGAAATATGTAGGGAAGAGGGGGCAGGATATCTTGTATTGGCTCTAAATTATTTCTACAGCTGGAGGCATACGGGGATGGGATAGTCGGAGGGGATGGGCTTCTCACTTCTGATGTGGTGCCTGCCCTCCCACTGGCCAGCTTGATTGGAAGAGTGGGCAAAGCATCCTGGGAAACGTGGCCTTTAGGGCAGCCCCTTTGGGATGGGAGAAGGCAAGGATTGGGTCTGTCAGCAAGCAGGCTCTGGAAGATGAGACTGGAGATGCAGCAGCTAGGATGTGGAAAGACGAATTCAAGGGACTTGGTGACCATGTAACACCAGGACAGCGTGGGAGAGCTTAGCTGTGATCGGACCACTAATCTCAGGACACCAGAATCTCCTCTGATGAGGTTTGCATTTCAGGAGAAATGAAAGGAATTGAGTTCCTATGTTATTGAGATGACTTTTAAATCGTGCCTGTCCGTGATGCTCAAGAGCAGTTTTAAGTGAATGGAAAAATTGGGAATAAGATACAGAGGTTTCCCTCATCACCTCTGCCCTGCATAGGATGAGCCTCCTCCCTGTTCTCAAACTCCCCCAGGTGATGTGCCTGATCTGGCCTGTTGCTGCTGCCTGAGCCCATGGTTTCTATCAGGGGTTCATTCTTGGTGGTGGGTTTTCTACCATTATAATCTTTATCTACCATTATAATCTCATGCATTATGTCTCTGAATCTCCCCCTTAAAATGAAGGACTATGCATTCTTATCCCTGGAATTCAGGACTTGTGCACACCCTCCCCAGGATGCAGAAATTGAATGAGTTGTTGGAATAATTGGGACAACCATTTCGGTTTATAGACAAGGAGCCTGAGGTCCAGAGAGAACCACTGGTGATCCCAAGACCACATAGGGAATTGACCCTGAGTCTGGAGGGAGATGCCTTTCTTTCCATCATCTAGAGTACCAGAAAATTCTAGAGAGTGGCCTACACAGTCAGCTGTGATGGCCAGGGTGTGGGGCTCTGGAGGCTGATGTGTTGAACAGCTAGGGATTTTCCTCACAGCATCCCTTTGTGTGGGATATGGAGACCTGTCCCCTTGGCCCTGGGTGAAGGAGTGGGGATAGGCAGGAGTTACCCCACTTGAGGCATTAAAGCCAAACCTGGGAAGATAAAGGGGCATTTCCAGGGATAGAGTTGCATCCTCTAGGCCCTGAGCCAGGCTGGCTTCAGGGGACACTCCTATCCCCTTCCCCTCTGCCCAGTGTCCCTCCTACTCCGTCCAACCTTGCACCTGTGAGCTCTGATAATGCCCTTCCTCTCCCTGCTCTTGGATCCTCCGTCCTCCCAGCCTCTTTCCCTGAGAAGGAAAAAGGTGAGTGGATGTCGCCCTGGTCCTTCCTGGAAGTCATTGAAGTGCCCCTTGTGATGCCTAAGGCCCATGCCTACTGTGCGAAGCCTCTTCCCTGGTCTCACATCCCAGGACCTTTCTAACAGTGAAGCATGGATGATCCTCCAGCATCTGCACACAGATTCGACAATCCACGTCTCCCCAATGTACAAATGTTGGTGGTAAAATTAACAAAGCAACCCAGATATTTCATTAGCCTCTCAAGTTAAACACAGCATCTCATCAAATGCTCCAGCCGGGTTGGAGGCAGGAAAAGGTGTGGGCCAGTCAGATTCCGAAGCCTGTTAGCATGTGGGTGGGCATGCTCCTCCAGCACCCGGTGCCACTATCCACGGCCGTCCCTCTCTTGTCTTCTTTCTAGTCCTGCTTTTTCTCAGGACTTGTCTCACTAAGATCTCAGAACTCCTGCTCCTCTCCACGGTTCTGCAATCTCACCAGGACTTTAAAAATAGAAGCAGCCTCCTGCCTGCCATGGTCCTGGGGTCTGGGGACAGAGCAGAGGCAGGTGTGTGGTCCCAGCAGGTTCTAGACGACTCTGTGATCTCCACTGGGCCATTCAGTGTGGCTTCCCAGGCCAGGCTGTTCCCACACCTACCTTTTTACCCCTCCTGGTCTTGGCCAGTCAGCCCCCCAGCTCAGCACCATGTCCCTCCAAGCCTGATCCACCCAACAGGGAGGGCTGGTCCTCCTGTCAGTGCCGATGCCCAGGGCCTCAGCATTTCCTTAGTCAGCAGGGGCCTGGAAGGGGCTGATTCCCAGGAGGAGGGGGCATCACAGAGCTGGACACTAGCTAACTTCAGGACAGATTCTCACCATTTGTCTGTGACAGGGAAGGGTGAGGCCAAGCTGAACTTGACTTCATTTGTGATGCCTAAGGCCCATGCCTACTGTGCGAAGCTACTTCCCTGACTGGGAGTTTTAAAGGGAGGTGGGGAGCAAGGAGGGACGTGACTATGACCAGGGACTCAGTAGAGAAGAGATGTTAAAATTCAGGGGCTGGGCCCAATGGAATGCACGTGGTTTGCTGAGTGAAGCACCCCCCCCCCCCGCCCCCGGGCCCACAGAGGCTGGGAGACTCTGGCCCTGTCTCCCAACCTCCCTCCAGGTCCCAGGTCTTAAAGAATCCACCACCTCTCACACCACCACACTGAGGACCGAGCTTCCAACATGGGCCCTTGGGGGACGCTCTCAAACCACATCCAACCATGGCATGTGCCACCAACACATCCCCCTCATCCTTTGCCTGGCCAACATCTATTCTGGTGACCCCTTGTCAGTCAGCACAAGA
Source organism: Callospermophilus lateralis (assembly GCF_048772815.1). Classification (NCBI taxonomy): domain Eukaryota; kingdom Metazoa; phylum Chordata; class Mammalia; order Rodentia; family Sciuridae; genus Callospermophilus; species Callospermophilus lateralis. The sequence goes on from NW_027511439.1 coordinate 321,134, forward strand.
GATGGTCCTCAGATGGTCCTGAGGAACCCAGAGTTGTGAGTCAGAGGGTTAGTGATCAGGAGGCTGCTGGGGTGCAGGGCTGAGGGCAGCTGCTGCCTCTGCCTGGGGATGGGCCACTTGCTTGGGTACCTGCTGATGCTTTTTGCAGTGCTCTGGGCCAGTCAGTGAGGCTCTGCAGGCCAGGCTGTTCTTACACCTACCAAGGTGGCATCACATGGCAGAAAGGATGTAACAGGCAAAGACAGTGACCCAGGGACCTAACCACTTCCCACAGGCCCACCTTCTAATACTGCTACACAGGGGGTTAAGCTTCAGTGTGAGTTTCTGAGAGACACAAACTATACCCATCAGCAAAACTCTATTTATAAATTTTTGTCCGTATCATATTAATCAGTCCTCCTGTGCTGCCCTGGCTGGCCTCCTCTGCTCCCAGGGACTCAGGCCAGCCTAATGATTCTCCTCAGTTGGTCCTGACACACTACGGGGTCAGCATGCAGGTCTTGACTAGCTTGGTAATTACTATTGTTGCAGCAAATGGGTGACAGCCTCTCTCTAATTCTGGGTTCTGAATGCCTTCCACTTATTTCCTCTTTTAACCTTCACCTTGACCCTGGGAGACGTGCTGTTATTATTCCTGCAGCACAGAAGGGCTAGAGAGGCACCGAGTTCTTGTACAACCTGGTCACACTTGCAGAGCAGAGCTGGGGTTTGAACGGAGGAGGGCTGGACCTTGAATCTGTGGTCTTTCCTGATGTCTTTCCATCACTCAGTATTGGTAAAACAAACGCACACAAACAAAAGCTAGAAAATATTGATTTTATTTCAAGTGGAGCTAAGTATTATTTTGTGAAACTTTGATTTCAGTTGTATGTATCAGAATATACTATAAAATCTATTTAAGTTGGTCACAGTGAAAAAAATTTGCAATAGCCTTATTGACTAGAAGGCATTCTGTGTAGTGTGAATTTCAAGTTATCTGGCTGAGCTCACTGCAGGTTTTGTTTCTGGTTTGACCCTTGGATGGCAGTGTTGATGCTGGTGGTGACAGAACACGTCGTAGCATGGTAGTATGGCAGAATGCAGTGCTGTGTGCTGGGCTGAGGTGGCAGCTGCCATTTTTGAGGGCATGTTGCATGCCACTCACATTGCTCACCTCTTCACAGGTCAAGGTTGTGTTGGAACCAGGGGATGACCTCATCTGGCCCCCTGGATCTGCCTTGTGGGGCCGACCTCAGTACACTTGTGACTTCTCTCTGGCGATGCAGCATCTCAGAACTCTCTTACCATATCCTGCAATTAGGTCTGCAGAAGAATAGCCCAAAGCACACCAGCCTTGGAGCAGGGCAGTACCTCTCCCTGCCTGTGCCCCCAGCCTCCTCGGTGCTAAGAGGTCCTACCAGCCTCAGGAGAGAAGGTCCCACGTGCTCCAGCACCTGGAAGGTGCTGGTTCCTCATGGAAAGGCCCAGCCTGGCTGAACTTGAAATTAATAATTATGCTTACCTATCTTAGAATACTGCTGCCAGTGTTTATATTTACACAATGTGCTAGTAAGTGTGAATATCCTGGAGAAGGATTGCTACAGAAAAAATATTAGTTCTAAACAAGATGGAGTCTCCAGTGCCCAACACGATGTCCTGAACACAGGTTGCTTGGTTGGTGTGAATCCTTCTCTGTTATAACGTTTTTGAGTTACAATTCAATAAAGATAACAATTGAGTAAATTATGCATACAACTCACTCATGGTGTACAGTGCAGCGGCTTTCATATATATGCAGAGCCGGGCAAACATCACCATGATCACTTTTAGAATATTTCCGTTCTTCTCAAAGCAAACCCCATGCTACTTAGCTCTCAACCTCAGCTCCTTTCCCGAATGCTGGCAACCACTTATTTATTTGCTGTCAATAGATTTTCCTTTTCTGGATATTTTGTATAAATGGAATTGCACAGTTGTGGTGCCTTGTGACTGGCTCATTGCGTGTAGTCTGAGTTATGGATCCAAAGCCATTTTCTGTAATGTGGCTATTCAGTAATCCTACCTTCATTTATTGAAAAGGCATATTATTTCCTTATCGAATAAACTTGTGGCTTTGGTAAAAATCACTTGACCATATGGATGGTCACTGGACCTTATGCCAGGCACTATTCACAGTGCCTAGCATAGTGGACATAGCACACTTTTTTGTGACTTGTATATTTCACCTAGCATATGAGTTAAAGGTCCATCCATATTGTAAGCATGTCTCAAAATTTCCTTCTATTTCTTTTCTTATTTGGCACTGGGGATTGAACCCTGGGCACTATACCGCTGAGCAGTTCTTTTTATTTTTTATTCTGATGCAGGGTCTTGCTAAGTTGCCCAGGCTAACCTCTAACCTGTGATCCTCCTGCCTCAGCTTCCAGAGTTGCTTGGAATAAGGCACACACCATTGTGCCTGCCAGAATATCCTTCCTTTTAAAAGGTTGAATGATACTGCATTTTGTTCACCCTTTCATCTATTAATAGACACTTGATTGCTTCTGTCTCTTGGCTATTGTGAATAATGCTGCTCTGAAAATAGGTGTGCAAATATCTTGCAAAGATGCTGCTTTTGATCCTTTGGGTGTCTGTCTAGAGTCGTCTGTTTGAGGATTCACCTACCATACTGTGTCCCATGGTAGCTGCTATCTTGTGTTCCCACTAACAGTGCCCGAGGATTCCAGTTTTCTCCACAACCTGACCACTATTGTTATTTCTGTTTTTTTTTTGTGTGTGTGTGTGTGTGTGTGTGTGTGCACACATGCGTACTCAACAGTGATCCTATCTGTTGACATGAGGTGGCATTTACTGCAGTTTCAATTTGCATTTTCTAATGACTAGTGATACTGAACCTTTTTTCACACACTTAGTGGTCATTTTTCAATCTTATTTTTTTTTTGAAGAACTATGTATTGAAATTCTTTCACTGTTTTCATAGTGGTCTTTGGGTTTTTATTATTGAGTGGTAGGGGTTCATTACATAGGCTAGGTATTAACCTTTCAAACATATCATTATTAACTATTTGCTCCCATGGCTTGAGCTGCCTTCCACTCAGCTGACTGCATCCTTGGACCACATGAGCTTTGAATCTCAGCAAGTCTAATTCATTTTTACTCTTGGTGTCTATCCAACAAATTACCATGCCCAATACCAGGAAACATTTTTCCATCACTGTGTTGAAAATGCTTCTTCCACTGGGCCCAGTGGTGCACACCTGTAATCCCAGCTGCTCAGGAGGCTGAGGCAGGAGGATCACAAGTTCAAAGCCAGCTTCAGCATAAGCAAGGTGCTAAGTCACTCAGTGAGGCCTTGTCTCTAAATACAACATAGGACTGGGGAGGTGGCTCAGTGGCCAAGCCCTCCTGAGTTCAATCCTGGGTACCAAAAAAAGAGAATGGTTCTTCCCCTGTGGAGTAGTGCTGACCCCTTATCAGAGATCACTGGGCCACAGACACGGGGTCGTGTTTCTGAGCCCTTTGTCGTACCCCACTGGTCTACGAGCCCGTCTTCACAGTCAGTAACACAGTGTTGGTCACCGTAGCTTTGCAGTAAGTCCTGAACTCAGGAGCGTGGGGACTCCCACTTGGTTCTTCTTTTTCGAGATTGCTTTGGTGATTCAGGGTCATATGAACTTTAAGAATGTCTATTTCTTCAAAAATTGCCACTGATTTTTGACAGGGATTGCATTGAATCTGTAGATCACTTTAAGGAGTATCCATGTCTTAACAACCCTTTTTCCAATTTGCGTAGACGGAATGTCTTTCCATTTGTGTTCTCTTTCTTTCATCAGAGTTTTGTAGTTTTCAGTGTGCAAATCTTTTAGCCTCTTGATTGGTTGTCCTTTAATTTTTTAAACCTATTAATGAGCATACTAATAGGTTCAGTGTGATATTTCAGTGCCTACTTTCAATGTGCACTGATCAAATTAGCCTTTCTTTACCTTCCCTCCAATTGCCTATGTGCTGATGACCACTATTCTATTTTCAAGTCAAGTTTTTTTTTTTTTTTTTAAACTTCCACATGTGAGAGAAAACACTTGGAATTTGCCTCTTTGTGCCTGGCTTATTCCACTGCATGCACCCACTTTGCTGCAAAGACAGGATTTCATTTTTAATGACCAGATTATATTTTACAGTGTAGCTGCACACCACGTTTTCTTTATCCATCCTTCCATCTGTGGGCACCTAGGTTGAGTCCACATGTCGGCTGTATAGACAGTGCTGTGATACTCATGGGTGGGCAGGTGTCTTTTTGGTATGCTCATCTCACTTCCTCTGAATTGAGACTCAGAAGTGGACAGCTGCAGCGAATGGTGGATCCACTTTAGTTTTTTGAGGAACCTCCATAACAGTGGAAAGTCCTCCATAACAGTGGTGCTAATTTATTCCACCAACACCTATGAGAGTGCCCCTTTCTTTACATGTTCACCAACATGTATCATTTTTTAAATTTCCTTTTGGTCCCAGTCATTCTTCTGGGGTGAAGTGATATCTCATTACAATTTCGACTTTAATGTATCTTTTCTTTTCTTTTTTTTTTAGAGAGAGAGAGAGAGAATTTTTTTTAATATTTATTTTTTAGTTTTTGGCGGACACAACATCTTTGTTTGTATGTGGTGCTGAGGATCAAACCCAGGCCCGCATGCATGCTAGCCGAGCGCGCTACTGCTTGAGCCACATCCCCAGCCCCAACAATTTTGACTTTAATGGCCCTGGAGGCCTCTGAAATTTTGTTCCTTTTGATGCTATAATAAATAAAATTGCTTTCCAAGTCTGCTACTCAACTGCTTATTGTTGGTATGCTATTCTTCATGTAACTGTAAGTAAATTTTTCTGAATTTTATTATTGTCTAAATATGCAAATTCTTTTTGCATATACATCTTTTACCCTAAAGTTTTGAAAAGCTATTAGCACTAATAGTATTTTGTGGATTCTTTAAAGCTTTCTCTACATAAGAACATGTCATCTGTGATTAGAGATAGTTTAATTTTTTTTTCTTTCCAAACTAGATGCCCTTTACTTGATTTTTCTTCCCTAATTTCTCTAGATAGGATTTCCAATAAGTTAAACAGAAGAGGCAATTATATAACCTTATCTTATTGAAATCTTCCTGTCTTCCATGATTAGGTTTGATGTTACGAGTGGGTTTTCCATAAATTGCCCTCATAGGATTGATAAAGGTCCCTTCTATTCTGAATTTGTTGCGTCTAATCTTGAAACTGTGTTGGGTTGTGTAAAAGCCTCTTTTCAGTATCCTTTAAGAATATCAAGTGCTTTTTCTTCATTCTTTTAATATATTGCATTCATTTATACACAATATGCTATAATGAGAGCAGTGTTAGGTTTACATAAAGATGAGCAGACTATCCAGCAAGTTCCCATCTCCCTGTGGTTTCCCCTTAGCACCTTGCTATTGTACCAGGCTTGTTACTGCTGATGAATGGATAGTGATACAATGTTGCTAACTAAAGTTCACAGTTTATACTAAGTTCATTTTTTCTTCTGTGTCTGTCATTATAAAATCATGGAGTGCGCCTGCTTGTATAAAGGCCAACACCACGAGGCGCCGCTGGAGTGGCCTTGTCCAGCACCTTTTTATTTCCTCGTGTGGTCGCCGCCCCGCTCCCTTCAGCCTCCGGACCGCCGTTTTTCTTGAGACCAAACACCATGCCTTCAATTAAGTTGCAGAGTTCTGATGGGGAGATATTTGAAGTTGACATAGAAATTGCCAAACAATCTGTGACAATCAAGACCATGTTGGAAGATTTGGGAATGGATGATGCAGGAGATGATGACCCAGTTCCTCTACCAAATGTTAATGCAGCAATATTAAAAAAGGTCATTCAGTGGTGCACACACCACAAGGATGACCCCCCTCCTCCTGAGGATGATGAGAACAAAGAAAAGCGAACAGACGATATCCCTGTTTGGGACCAAGAATTCCTGAAAGTTGACCAAGGAACACTTTTTGAACTTTTTCTGGCTGCAAACTACTTAGACATCAAAGGTTTGCTTGATGTTACGTGCAAGACTGTTGCCAATATGATCAAGGGGAAAACTCCTGAGGAGATTAGCAAAACCTTCAATATCAAAAATGACTTTACTGAAGAGGAGGAAGCCCAGGTACGCAAAGAGAACCAGTGGTGTGAAGAGAAGTGAACTGTTGTACCTGACACTGTAACACTATAAGGATTGTTCCAAATACTAGTTGCACTGCTCTGTTTATAATTGTTAATATTAGACAAACAGTAGGACAAATGCAGCAGCAAATCAATTGTATTAGCATAATATTGTCCTTATTGCATGTGTAGTTTGAGTACAGACTCCAAACCTATGGCTGAATTTCTTTTAGTGTGAGAGAAAGTTTCTTTTTCTTCTTTACTCTGAATAAAACTGAACTGTGGGTTCTCTGTAGAAAGTGGCATTTTGGGCTTTCCCTCCTTTTGTAAAGCGATTTCTGCCTAGTTTATTGTCCAGTTAACTTTAGTGAGCTTTTAAAAGTTGGCGTTGTAAATAAAACAACTTGCAAAAAGTTTTCTGAAATAGAATTAACAAAATATTATCTTTATTCATGAGTTGGAAACTGGAAAAAGGCTACTTGAAGTAAATGTTCTGAGTTGGGGTTGTTAGGATTTCTTCCAGCCTCCTGGAGTCCAGCAGTACCACTGGGATAGATTTGCCTGTATGTAGCAGGATTCCCTTAATTGGACCAAAGGACTCGGGTTTTTTGTTTTTTTAATCAGCTTTGAATATGTTGCCTAGAGACTCAGTTATTACCCAGTTTGTGGATTTGGAGGGGAGAAATGTAACTAGACAGTTTGATAGCTTTTCAATTAAAAAAGACACTTAAAAAAAAATCATGGAGTTGTTTCACAACCCTCAAAATCTTCTGTGCTCCACTTATGAACCTCTCCTTTCTTTCCCACAAGACGCTGGTGACTGCTGATCTATACACTGTCTCTATTTACTTTTGCCATCATCCCTTTCCTGAATGTCATATAATTTGAACTACAGTATGTAGCCACTTTCAAGATGGCCTCTTTCATTTTATAATATACATTTAAGATTCCAAGACCCTGTCTTTAAATACAATATAAAAAGGGCTGGGGATGTGGCTCAGCAGCTAAGCACTCCTGGGTTCAATCCCTGGTACCAAAAAAAAAAAAACAAAACAAAACAACAACAACAACAACAAAAAATCCTCTATATCTCTTTTCCCCTTCTTTTCTGAATAACTCTGCTATAAGGATGAACCAGCTTGTTTAGCCATTCATCTGTTGAAGGACATCTTGGTAGCCTCCTGGTTTGGGCAAACAAGAATAAAACTGCTGTTACATTCATGTGCATATTTCTATGGTGGACATAAATTTACTCAGGGAGTGCAGTCCTCCGGTCATGTGGTAAGACCACATGGGAAGGGTAGCTTGGGGGCGGGGAGCCTACAACCCACCTTGGGAAGTGGTGATGCCATTTGCGTTCCTGCTGCTCCACGTCCTCATCAGTGTTTGGTATTGCTGGTGTGTGGACTCAGAAAAGAGACTTGAACCCAGGCCTGAAACCCAAGGTCTGGATCCCGTTGCAGTGGTGCACCTGAAGCCAGAGGACTTCCCCATTCACCAGTCTTCCTGGGGTCCAAACAGGACAGGGGCTTCGGTCAAAGTCACACAGCTGGTCAGAACTGAAGTAACAACCAGACCTTCATTTCACGGGCCAACATCACCCTTTGACACCTCATTTAGTATTTCCTGAAACCGTGTGGTGGCCCTTTGCATGAGGCATGAAGATGTGGCAGGACCCGTCCTGGGCTGGGGTTAGTTGATGCTGCCTGGAAGCAGGTGGGGAGACTCCCGACCTTGTCTGGCCTGGCTGCCTGGGGCTCATTTCTCCCCTGTGGACCTGCTGGTGCCCACCATCCTCCATTTCTGCTGTGGCCTTTGTGACAAATGGAATGGAGGAACCCAGTGTGTCTCATGGCTCCCGCACACACATGCTCACTGCCATAGGCCTACAGGGTGCCGGGTGGGAGGCAGGTTCTGATGAGAACACAAACTCCACCACCTTGGGCTGCCACTCAGAGGGCTGCAAGGTGATGCCATCCCTTTTGAAGTGGGTGGTCTTGTCCTGTCTCTGCACCAACCCAGGAAGGGCATGGTGCAGGTGCAGCCCATCAGGGTCTCACGGAGGTGGGAGGAGGGCTGAGGACCCTGAGGACCCTTCTTTCTTTGCTTCTCCATCTTCCTCTCTCCTCCCGAGTCCTGCTTCTACCTGCCCCTTGGAAGCCTTGGCTCTGCTCCTGCCTCTCCCCAGGAAGGACTCCTGCGTCCCCAGGGGCACAGGGTACCCATCCTCTCTTTGTCTATTTGACTTTAGTTTCCTGTTCCTGCACCAATGTCTTGAGTTGTTTCTCTTGCGTTGTCTCCCAGTAGTTTCCTAGTTTCAGGGTTTATGTTTAGACCTTTGATCAACTTTGAGCTGAGTAATATCTGGGGGAGACAGGAGTCTCATTTCATCTTCTGCATAAAGTTATCTGATTTTTCCTGCACCACTCTGAGTGGCAGCCCAAGGTGGTGGAGTTTGCGCTCTCATCAGGACCTGCCTCCCACCGGGCACCCTGCAGGCCTGTGGCAGTGAGCATGTGTGTGTGGGAGGCATGAGACACACTGGGTTCCTCCATTCCATTTGTCACAAAGGCCACAGCAGAAATGGAGGATGGTGGGCACCAGCAGGTCTACCGTCTTATCTCCACGGTGGTTCTTGGCACCTTGGCTGTGGAGATGTGGGTTCATGTTTGGGTTTCTTGTTCTCTTCCATTGGTGTCCATGTTGGTCTTTAGGTCAGTGCTGTGGTGTTTGGGCTATCATAGCTCTTTTGTATGTTGTTCCCACGTTTTTATGGGTGCATTATTGTATATGTAACAGTGGATTCGCTGTTGTGTGTTCATACATGCACACGATATTGCTGAATGTTTGAGCTCAGGTATTACAATACCTCCAGACTTCCATTTTGCTCAGAATTGCTTAGACCATTTGAAAACTTTTGTGGTTTTACGTAAATTTTGGAATTGTCTTTTGTAGCTCTGTGAGGAGCGCCTTTGGTATGCCATGGAGATTGCATTGAATCTGGAACTTGATTTGGGTCGTGTAGACATTTTAATAATATTAATTCTTCCAACACATGATCATGGGAGGTCTTTCTAATTTTTTTTTTTTGTATTCTCTTTGATTTATTTCATCAGACTTTTACAAAATTTTTCAAGGTAGAGGTATTTATTTCCTTGGTTAAATTCATTACTAGACATTTTACTTTTTTTGGGGGGGGGTAGGTATTGTGAATATTATTGCTTTCTTAATCTCTTATTCTGCAAGTTCATTACTGGTGTATAAAAATGCCAATTTCAAAACTCACCATTTTACAGAGAAGGAAACTGTAGTCAGGAAGAAAAGTTAACACACAGCTCATAAATTGCAGGACCACGTGCCCAAGGAGTCAGGTGCCTTTTGCATACTGTCTGCTCTGCTTATGAGAAGAACCAGCAGGGAGGACTGATGGGAGCCCAGGAGGGAGGTGGAATGCTGATCTTGTAGTTAGCTCTTCAATAAAGTGGCTGTTCTTCCATAACCTCTTGAGTTCTATGGGCAAGGCACCCGTCCCTCCCCAGTGGGACTCTTGCTTGTGACTTTTGTCCTCTTCCTGGAGCCGTCTTGCCTTCTGCCCTCTCATAGCGGTCTCCCGAACCAGTCTTAGGCACCCACCTACTTTGGCTTCCTTTCTTTTTCCCTCACATTTCAGTTTGCATTTATTTTTATTTCTTCCTTCTTGTTCTATAAATCTGTCAACTTACCTGCTTGTAGTTGTTCTTAGTGTGAAATCACAGGGAGGGCAAAGAGTTCATCTCTTGTTCCATCTGTGCTGGAACGTGGCATGTCAGACACCAGTGCCTATTTGCTGAAGACATAAGTTTAAGCCTCACCCATCTAGATGCAGGAGGGAGCAGGCAGCAGAACTCTGTCACCTGAGGGCTCTGCAGGAGGGAGGGGGCAGCAGCACTCTGTCACCTGAGGGCCCTTACTCATAATAGGCCCTTTGTTCTGATGGTGACAGGAGCACCTCCAACCAGGTCACAGTTGTGGACAAGAGCAGCCTGTGGGGCTCAGTCCTTCATCGCCAGCCCAAGCAAGGGCCACTCCATCACTACACATGGTCTCCACATATTATCTTTTCACATGGAACCATATCAATTTGTGCAATTAAGACAATAATTGATAAAATACAGGCTTTCTAATGTTGGATGCAGCAATTTTTGAAAAACACCAGATATTTAGGGTCTGAAGTTTCTGGGGAAAATTGTATTGAAAATTCCCTGAGATTGTGGACAGATCTGCCTGCCATCAAGGAGTGTCATCTAACTGCTCATGCCTGAGTTAGTGATAACAATATCAAACTGTCAGGGGCTGGGGATACAGCTTAGCTGGTAGAGTGCTTGCCTAGCATGCACAAGGCCCTGGGTTCAATCCCCGGTACAAACAAACAAACAAACAAAAAACCCAACAACTTAAACATGCAGTAAACATAAATAAATAAATGAAAATATTGTACCAATTACAACTAAAAAAAGGTAAAAAAAAAGAGAAAGAAAGAAAGAGAGAAAGAGAAAGAAAGAAAGAAAGAAAGAAAGAAAGAAAGAAAGAAAGAAAGAAAGAAAGAAAGAAAGAAAAGGGGCCTGGGGCTGTAGCTCAGTGGTAGAGCACTTGCCTTGAGCATGTGAGGCACAGGGCTCCATCCTCAGCACCACATATAATAAATAAATAAATAAATAAATAATAAAGAAAGAAAGAAAGATATTACACCAACTACAACTAAAAATTTTTTTAAAAAATCAAAACTTTATGAACCAAATTTATGATCTATGCACTGTGCAAAGAACAAAATATGTCTTCTTTCTTAAGCTTTATTTATATATTGGTATAAATTTACTTTACTTGAAGGAATGGTGCCAATGGAAAATCTTGAGTGGATTCTTGGGTATAACTTATAGAAATGCTAAAAGTAATCCCAACATATTTTAATTTTTCTAATACATTAGGTATTATAGCTGTCACTTTGTCTCAAGAGGAAACTGAGACCCAAATTATGTCCAATCTCCCAGGTCACTCAATTGGTAGGGGCAAAAGTGCATCCCAAGGCTGAGCTTCACCTTAGACCACTGCTCTGTGTCCACAGGGTTCCTCTACTCTGTGATAGTCACTGGTGTGAGCTCATGAAACCATGGCAGGAGACAGCCACTATTTCCAGGGCTCTGTATAATGTGCTACAGGTCTGCCCATGTGGTCTATTAACCCTTAGAATAACTTCTACAACCTGGTGGTGCAATGGAGTTTCATTCAGCCATAAAAAAGGATGAAATTGTGTCATTTGCAGGAAAATGGATGGAGCCAGAGAACATTAGGCTAAATGAGATTAGCCATTCAGAAAGCCAAGGGCCTCATGCTTTCTCTCTCTAGGAAAGCTAGAGAGAAAAAAGGAAAGAAAAAGGACCCCAGAAAAAGAGACAAATAGACTAGAGGAGGGAGACCTGGGCAAGGGTAGAGGGGAAGAAAGGGGCCCATTTTGGTGTGAAATAGGCCGAATTATCTTGTGTGCATGTGGCATATGTCACCCTGAGCCTCATTACTCTGTGTCACTGCAATGCACCAGTAAAAAGTTTTTAAAAGGTGAGTGGTAGTACTCCTCTCATTGGAAACACAGGAGCCCAGGACTCAAGGGGTCATCCTTTTACACAAGAGCACAGACTAATGAAGCTCATCTTCCAGGGCATCCATGTTTCCAATGTGCAGTGGCTGGTGGTCAGGAGTGTTGGGGACAGTCATCTTATCATTTTCCACCTGATCTTACATCTCTGAAATGGAGAAATAAGTCAATCAGTGAAGCTTCCAGAAGCAGGAGAGAAGGTGGGTGTTCCCGATGGGACCCTTTGCTGAGTTCTCAGTGGACTCTCCCTCCATGGAGATGGAATTCCTGCTCTGATCTCCCTGTCCTGACCCTGCAAACCTCTGTGTGTTTATGGGGGAACCTCTGGGAATACCTCCATGCTTTGCTAGAGGTGAAAGGACCCTGGAGACCCTTCCACAGTGGCTCCAGGTTTGCACAGCAGTGTGACTGTGGGGTCCTGGGCTTGCCTTAGTGAGCTAGTTGTAAGAATAGGAAACTGGCACTCCTTCATGGAGATGGCACTCAGGTGCCTGAGGTGTGCCCAGTGCTTCCGAGATGCAGAGTGGCAGACCTGGCTTCTCCTGGGTCCCTGGACTTCTTGGCTGATCAGAAAGAGGGTCTGCTTCTGGGAGTTGTGTTCTCATAGCTCCTCCTGATGATCCAGGTCCTTGAACCCCACACTGATGACAGAAAGGTGACCGTGGCATGGGGAGAAGCTGAGGTAAGCTGGTGTCTCTCTGTTCAGGGTAGAGGGTGGTGCCATCTGAGCTGAGTGGGAAAGCAGGATTGTGGCTCAGCTGTTTGAAGGCCCTAGAGAAGACCCCTCTGGGCACCAGTTTCCTCATCTGTGAAGGGGATAACGATACCCCTGAGCAGTACCCAGGGCCTCCAGAGGAATGGACGGGGCTGCTGTGAGCAGCTGTGTGGACCTGTGCAACCCAGGCCAGAGGGTGTTATCGTCTTCCATGTTCCCATTGACAGGGTCCTGACTCAGAGCACAGTTGGTGGACACCCTGCAGGAATGCTGACGGGTGGAGCTGGGAAACGCAGTGGCACCTGGTGAGGACTCCAAGAGCAACAGACAGCATGTGGTTCTTCAGACCTGAGGTCCCCATTCTCCGGGCAGCAGGCAGGCCTGAGAGCCAGGTAAGGAAGTCCGGTGCATGACAGGGGCAGGGCCTGCATGCAGGTCAGAACTTGCCGGGTGCTTTGAGCTCATTTGCTTGGGCACCTGGTGCTTACTGGGAGGAGGGGATTTGAATAACGTGGGTCTCTGCTTTTGTCCCCAGCCTGACTCTGGAGGGGCCTCCCCAGATTTCTGTCTTAATCCTGGGGACTCAGGACTTCCACCTAGAGCTCAGGAGGATATGCATGTGGGACCCCTCAACACCCACGTCCCACCCCGGCCCTGTCAGATGGCAGAAGTGAAGAAGTGGCTTACCTGTGGTGGGATCAACAGGATTCTGTCAGGGAGGGACCCACCTTTGCTTAGGAAAATGCTGTGGTGAGCAGCCCCAGGGCCTTGGGAGCAGGGCAGGGAGCAGGAAGTGGCTGAAGTTCTGCTCACAGGAAGAACTCCCACGTCAATCCTCCTGAGGCCGCCCCACCTCCCCGATCAGACCAACCCCTGCCCAGCACCGTGGCTGACCCTGCCCTCTATGTCGGCACGGCACCCTGGCCTCCCCTGTGCTTTGCTTGCTCATCACATTTATTCAGGCTCTGTCTCCCCTGGTACCTTCCAGAATGGAGCCTCCTCTAGGCTGGCAGACCCTGAAGCTCAGTGAGGCTAAGATTTGCCCTGGGGCTGGGACACCCTTTCTTAGCTGTCTGCACCCACGTGGTCTGATTCTGAGTTCTGAATGCTGACCCTGCCCTGGCACTGTGCCCGTGGGCACATCTGTGTGTGTGTGTGTGTGTGTGTGTGTGTGTGTGTGTTTCTTCTGTGCCTCGGTTCCTCTTCTATAAACGAGGTTCTTTTCGGGAGTGTGAATGGACCTGTTTTACGAGGTACAATGGACCATGGGCCATGGAGGAGGCCTAAAGGGAACAGCTGATGCCGGGACACTCAGCAACATGGCTTGCCCTTGCGCGTTTTGTCAAAGGCAGCCTTGGAGAAAGTCACTTCCAATTCGGGAGGCTGTGGAGAGGACACCGAGGGCTGGCGTAGAGAGGGTAAGTGTCACATCCTGGTGGCTGGGCGGTGCAACCTGTCAGCCTGAGCCCTGGTGAGGCCCCTCCCAGCAGACAGCTTTCCCTGCCATATAAGACCCGTTCCCACACCTGCTCCAGCCCTCTGCCAGGATCCTCCTTCCTCAGGACAGTGTCCAGCCCAGACCCAGCAGGTGAGCCCCTGCCTCAGCCTGGGAGGAGCTGAAACCAGAGGAGAGCACCCAGGGCCAGCTCAGGCCGCCTGCAGGGGCACCAGGACAACTGTGGCAGCGGGGCCCCTGCTGCTGCTTTCTGAGCAGAGGGAAGGCTGGAGTGGAGGGCGGGCCAGGGCCAGGAGTGTAGTGGCTTGCAGTCGGCTCTCTGTTCTCTGTGTGGCCCTGAATCTTCAGAACCTCTGGGCTCCGGCTTCCTGCAAGATGAGAGCAGCGTGGCAGGAACTTGCCAGACTGTTGAAGATTTGGTGGCAGAACTTCACGGGCAGGAAGAGATTTCTGGGGGTGGACAGAGGCTGCTGCTTCTCAGGCCCACCCAGGCCCTGCCTTGGCCTCCAGCCTCCCTGCTCCCTCTCACTCACAGGGAGGCTAGCAGGCCCTGGGTCCCCCTGGGGTCAGCTGCATGTTCTGCCTCTGCTGTCTGCTGGACATTTGTGACCCTTTGGCCTCTGTCCCTTCCCTCTGGTGGTGGTCGGTCTGTGCCATATGCTGAGCCTTTCATATTCTCACTGTGGCTGCTCTCATGTCTCTTCCCTCCCTTCCTCCTCCCCAGGAGGCCCACCAGAACCTCTCCCTTCCCAGGTCTGGAGGAGTGTCCCTAAGTAAGGAAATGCAGGGTCCAGCACACAGCCCTGTGCCTGGTGCCCTGCTTGCCCTTCCCTTGGATCTCTAAACAGTGGACACTGAGGAAATGTGCCCCCATGGGCTATTTCCCTTTCCTTTTCACCAACCCCGACTAAGTTGGGTGAGGACCACAGTGTGTGTGTGGGGGTGTGGTGCAGGTGACAGCAGGGTTGTGCTGTGTGCTGGGCTCCTAGGGTTGCAGGGCCGTAACTCCTGGGTGAAGGTTGGTCCCTCCTCAGTAAGTGCCAGCTCTCATGGTGTGGCATTGTTGGGGCTGGGGGACCTGGGAGGGAGTCCTGGCCTTGGCCCTGAGCTGGCTGCGCCTGGCAGCTTCCTCAATCCTTGGACAGCCATGTGTGATGGGCCCTGTCCAGGAGGACTTAAAATGATGGAGAGCTCCATCCATGCCCTGGTCAAGGCGGTGGCCTTTTCCATGGGCTGCTGAGCGCTGGAGATGTGGCTCTGAGAAAGGGGACGCTCATTTGACCTGACCTCAGGAGTTGGCTCAGTAGCCAGCGTGGCCTGCAGCTACCATGAGAGGGCCAGCGAGGTGAGGGGGTGCGGCTTGCTCTGTGTGAATGACAGGCCAGGGGAAACTCTAGAGCTCTGACTTGGGATCCTAGTGACGACAGCTGAACTTAGCCATCCTCCAGGCTCTCATCAGACACTTGCAGGTACAAACGCAAGGTGCAGAGGGTCAAGTGACACAGGACGCAGAGTGCTGCAGCCTTCACTCCAGTCCTAAGGTCACAGGCGCCCAGGTGCTGACTCAGTACTGCCATCTGGTGGATGGCAGGTGGAGTGACGGTGAGGGGCCAGGTGTGACCCCTTAGTGTGAGAGCATTGTTTTCCAGGTCCCCAGGTGCTAGTAATAGTGGCTGCATGCTGGCTGCGGGGAGTGAATTACCCAGAGTCCTACGTTGAAGGGCTTGGGGTAGAGTGGCTGCTCATCTGCATCAGGGTGGCAGTGGCAGCCTCAGGAAAGCCCCAGGGGTAAGCATGGATACAAGGAAACACTGGCTCTGGGAGGGCGGGGACACGGGACTCCAGCACAGCTCTTCTCTGTGGTACTTGCTGCAGTTTGGGTCCTCAAAGTCCCCTGGAGTCCCATGTACTGAAGGCTTGGTTGCCAGTCTGGAGACCCAGGTGGGGGAGCCTGTGGGAGCCGGGGCTGGTGGGCAGAAGGTAGGTCATGGGGGTAGCCCTCAAAGGAGATGTTGGACCTGAGCTCCTCCTGACTTTCCTTTGTGCTTCCTGCCTACCTCGAGGGGAACAAACCTCCTCTGTCACACGCTTCTGCCATGATGTCCTGTGCCACCACAAGCCCAAAGCAACAGGTCCAAGTGACCATGGACTGAAACCTGTGAAACCATGAGCCAAAATAAACCTTTCCTACTCATAAGTTGATTCTCTCAGGTATTTTGTCACAGTCGTGGAAACTACCTGACACAGATCTTATCCTCAGTGGGACAGGAAACTGGCTTATGTTTCCCCCTTTGGACCTGAGGTGGCTCCACAGGATGGGCTCAGGCTTTTCATTCTGCACGTAGATGCTTCTGCAGGATTTGTGCTATGCCCTTGTTTTCTGAATCTTGAAATCCTGGAGAGGCATCTGCGCTGAAAGCACAGCTGTGTGCTCCTGGGACAGGACTCTGATTCTTTCTGTCACAAATATGGAGCACGTATGGGACTTGTTAGAGCATGATAAAACCTATCGGGGATGACAGAAATTTCTCCAAGCCCCTGGGTCGGCTCTCTTTGTGTCCTTCAGGCTTCACCCCTGGTGGCCCACCCTTGGGAAAGGTCAGCATCAGCACCATGAAAGTCGTCCTCACAGCTGCTATCTTCGCAGCTCTTGTAACTGCCACTGCAGGTGAGAGGACTGCAAGGCTTCTTTGGGGAAGAAGGCCCTTCATCTATTTGGCCTGGACCTTCTTGGTCTTTTGCTCAGGGGACCTCTCACATAGCCTCTGGTGTCAAAGTGTGGTCGGTGGAGAGCAGGGGACCTGTCCTTGTACCCTGAATTCCAAAGGGCCCCTCTTTGTCATCGATTAAGTTGGGGCTTCCTTTTGGGGAACAGTGGGAAAAAACTAATGGGTGTGTCTCCAGCTCACAGTAGCAGATGTGGGGGTACCCACGGGGCAGAGCTGCCAGCCGGTCTACATCCTCTACTATGCCCAGAGTATGCTCTACCCATGTCTACTGAATTTTGACTGACGTTGGATACTTTGGGTCCCCAGAATCCCTGAGTTGTGTGCAGTGTAGCTCGTGGTCAGGATCCTGTGCCAATGAGAATGCCACACAGTGTGCTTCAGGAGCTGACACCAGCTGCGTGAGTTCCTCGGCCAACTTCTCTCTAGGTGAGCAGTGGGTCCATCTGTGTGGCCCTCAGCTCTGGGGCTTGCTCAGGGCTGGAGCTGAAGAGGAAGAAGGAGGTCCCAGGTAGGGCTGGGTGAGCAGGGAGACAGGGTTGAGGTGACTTCAGGGCAGGCAGCACGTGGCTGAGCTGGGCAGCAGTCAGATGGGAACACAGGGCCGAGCCAGCACAGATAAGCCTGCATATCACAGAGAGGCCACTGTGGCGGGGACTCCCTCCAGGCCACAGCAGTGTGTGCAGAGAGAGGCGATTAGTCACACAAGGAAGCAGACGGCTTGCCCCAGGTAAATGCAGCTCCTGCAACCCTGTCCCCTCTTGGTTTCCTTCTCTTCTAACAAACACCCCTCCCTCAGGCCTTGCTCAGCAGGCACCTTGACTGTTGTTCCCCACTCAGAGAAATGGAGGACGGGAGAGCCCTTGCATCTGCCCCATGTCAGCAGCTCTCAGCCTCCCTGTGTCTTGCCACTCACTACTGTATTCTGAAGTGTGTGCGTGTGTGTGACATGTATCTCTGTGACCGAAAGCTATTTGTCACCTGCCATTTCCCTCATCATGAGTATCCCACTGTCCATCCCTGATAAGACTTGTAAGGTATAATTGCTGTATCATAATCACACCAAGAGATTAGCTGTGGTCCCTTAATATCCTCCAACCCCGAGCCTGGTACAGTTTCTCAGCTGTCTCAGAGATGCCATGTGCTTCAGCTGGCGTTAGAACGAGGACCCTCAGCCCACACTGAGATCCTCCATCAGACCTGTTCCATGGGTCATCCTTTATGACGCTCCCCCCAGTTTTGTTGGGTCCCCTTGGTTGTTGGGGGGAAGAGCCTGCTCCCTGGGGCTGTCCCGTGTTCTGTCTGTGGTGAGGACTTCCCTGTGGTGACCTTCAGCTTGTCTTCCAGTTCCTGGTATCCCTGTGCCCTGCCTGCTGCTGTCCAGAGGCCTCGTCCTCAACCAGGGGACTGTTCATGTCAGCACGGTCCTGCACGCTGCCTGCAGGTGGCTGAGGAGGCTCTGGGTCACTGGTGATATGGCTAGTGTGGCTAAGGGCTTAATTGTGAACAGTACTTAATTGTAATTAATCTAGATTCACCATCAGTCCTGCATGGAGCCAGGGCTGCCTTGTTGGACAGCTGTGGTCAGAGGCTGCTAGACTCAATTCAGGTTCTGAGCAGGGACACAGGCAGTGCTGTGGTGTCTGGGCCCCCAAGTCCACCATATCTACTTCCTTGGCTTTATGGAGGTTGAGACTGACAGGTGGCCAGGGTCACCAGCACCCCCCACCTCCAGGCCTCTCTCAGCCTCTGCCCGTGTTCAGCTCGCCTCTCTGGGGCTCCTGGTCGGTCAGGGCGGAGCCTGAGGGGAGCCTCCAGACCTCCAGACGCACTGAGCTGGGGTAGCGGCTTGTGCTTCTGCAGTGGCTGTTGGGAGCCTCGCTGGAGCCTCTGGGCCCTGGTGATGACTGTGCTTGCCTCTGTGCAGGAGAATTCCTCAAGCTGTACCAGGACATGTCCTGCTCACAACAGAACTGCACGCAGGAGCTGGACCCCTTCACCGTCCACGTGGCTTCTGGAGAGCATGTCCACTTCGCCAGCCAGTGCTGCCAAGGACAGCCCTGCGGAAATGCCAGCCATGTCCTGGGTGTGTACTGGCCTGGGCTGCTGCCCACCTTCTACTCCTGCCTTCTGTGCCCATGCCCCTTCCCCTGGTGTGGGACCTCAAGTCCCAGCACTTCCTGCATCTCTTGGTAACGTTCCCTTCTGACGTATAACAATTATGTGAGGAACCAGTGTGACAAACTGGCCCTGCTACCATGCTGTCCCCCCTCAGTAAGGACAGGTGCTAAGAGCACCCTGATGTGCCAAGGGCAGTGGATATCCTCAGTAGTTCTCAAACTCAGGGTCTCAGGTCTTCTGTGAAGATGCCGGGGATCCCAGACAGCTTTTATTTGTTTATATTTTACTTATTTACTTATTTCTCTGTCTTAGAAGTCAAAGCTAAGAAAATACAGAAATCATGTACAATTCACTCAAAAAATAATTAGACAACGACACAAGTATGGTTTTAGGTAGAAATACTACATTTTACAAAACGAAACTGTTTTGCGGGTGGAGTGGTGTCCCTGGGTGTCCTGCAGAGTGCTTAGTTACTGGGGCAGCTGGCTGGGCCACTTGCTCCAGCTACTGGTCTGCTGCATTTCTCCCACCATGGGCTCTGGAAACCCCGTGACGCTCAGAGGTACCCTCACAGTGGCCTGCATCTATAGACCCAGACACCTCGGACCACAGTTTGAGCACTGCTGACCTAACCAAAGGCTTCCTTCTGAAGAGACAAAATGTGGCCCTGAGGCAAAGTTCATGGCCACATCACAGAGCCAGTGAGCTCAGAGCAGGCCTGGTCTCTGTGCTTCCTTTCCCTCTTATTAGGATGATGAGTCAGGGCCTGCTCCTGTGTTCAGGGCGAGGCTTGACCTCAGACACCTGCTGGCCAGGCTCAGTGCACTTGGCTGGTGTTGCTCTTGGTTGTCAGTGTAACCTTCCTCTTCTCAGTCTATCTCCTGGGTCCTGAAGCCAGTGGCCTGCCAGGACAGGTGCCTGAGGGCATGGAGTATGGACACTGCTGAGACCTGTGTCTGGGTCGGGTCCTGAGTCCAGGATCGGGGGCTGCTTATTCTCTTGTGGGTCCCTTCCCTCAGGGCAGGGACACTTTCCATGTGGTCACAGGTCCTTAGTAATGGTTCTCACTCTGCCCAGTCCCTGCCCCAGATGACGGGTCCAGCAACACCATGTGCCCTGCTTGCTATGGACTCAACACGACTTCCTGCAGCGAGAAGACCCACAGGTGTAGTTGGGGACAGCAGTGTGTCCAGATAGAGGTGGACTTCACGAATGGTACGTCTAGGAGTCCAAGGTCCTTCATGGATTTGAGCTGAGAGCACGTCAGGCCCTGGGTCACCATCCACACAGGGGCTGGGGAGTGGGATGCCTGACAGGGAGCCTGCTGGGGCACTGAGCCCTCTGTGGTTTCTGCCATCAGAGTCCAGAGCTCCTTCTCCTGTGCCCCCCTCAGGCCCTGTCCTCCTGTGACTGTGGTCCAGCCAGGCTCATTAATGGCAGCAGGAAACTCCTCACATTGCTTCTCTTCCTGGTTGCCGTTGGTCTGTGGTGTGGATGGGGCCACTTTTCTTCCTCTAAAACCTGCACTTCTCCACTTCACTGTAGGGTGTCAGGGCACAAACACCTGAGTATAATTTGACTTCACTTTTTGCCAAATGTCATTTCTAATGCTTGACTGTGATCATGGATTTTTGACTGGGGTCGAACACCAGACTAATCCTGAGTTTCTTTGTGCTTCTTCTTTCAAATAGAATTTACCTTTCAGAAAACGTTTGATCACAGCAACATTCAGAGAAGACAGAGGTTTCCCATCTACCCCACATGGCTCCCCACTGTCACCTTCCCACAGAGGGCATGCTCCTTACCAGGGATCAACTTGCACTGGCACGTCCTTGTTCCCAAAGTTCATAGTGGACATCAGGAGTTTCTCTGAGTATGGACGATGCTGGGGTTTGAACAGGGGTGAATTGACATGTCCATGACCCCACTGCAGTGTGGACAGAGCATTTTCTCTATGTCCCTGGGTCCCAGCCCTGAGGCCTCCGTCCTTCCCCAGGAGACTATGGTGACTGCCGACCTCTGCTGTCCCCGAAGGTTTCCTTCCCTAGAATGTCCTGTGACTGGCCACACAGCACAGAGTCTTCTCAGAAGGGCTTTGTTTTCATAGCAGGAGCATTTCAGGCTCTTTTGCTTTGTTTTAGGGCTGCTGTTGACCCCAGGGCCTCACACGTGCTGAAAACACGCTGTGCATGGTCCTGCAGCCCAGCCAAGGCTCTTTCCCTGCCCGTGACTGGGGGGATCTGCGCTGCTCTGTTGTGATTTTCCAGCTGGGTCTGGGCAGAGGCTGCAGGGGAAGAACTGTCCCACTGGGGCCCCCAGGGCGTGACTGAAGTCCAGGCCAGCCAGCATGACAAGGCCCTTATGAATGGAGCTTTTCTTACTTGCTTGTCCTGCTCAAGATCGCGGTTTTTAAAATTCTAGAGTCTTCCTAGCTCATTTTATTACCCACTCCAACACGATTCTTGCTCTAAAACAGCCATGGGTTGCTTTCCACACTGGCCTTGGAAGGTTCCCTACTTTTCAGAGAATGTCAAGAGTCAGCCTTGCTCCCACGCTGTGGCCCTGCTCTGATAAGAAGCAAGTGCAGCCCCTCCACTTCCCTGAGATCCTCCATCCTGAGAGCTGCTCTTCTCCCAGGGTGTGGAGTTGTAGGTGACGGATCAACAGGGCCACATAGTAATTGTTCAGTAAAAGGTAGCACAACTGTGGCCACATCTTATATGCAAGTGTCCTCGACCTTATTTCTGGAATCTAAATCTCCAACATGGAAAAGCATTGAGAGCCCTCAGGTTTAGAATGGAGATGCCACAGTCTCCCTACATCCCTTCTATTGCCTTTTCCCTTTTTTTCCCTCAGGGAAACCTCAGGCAGGGAGAGTCAGATCCAGAGAAGGGGGGAGTGAAAGCAAACCCTGGAAGGGAGGGGAGCTCAGGGGACCTTGGAAGTCTGAGTCTGAGCTCTGGCCCTGATGTTGAGGCGGGCTCAGGACAGCTCTCACAGCCTCAGGGTCCTCAGGGTAGGCGGAGGAGGGGTCTGGGCCCCTGAGGTTCACCATTCCTGTTCCCTTTCTCTTTCTGCCCTTGACTCTGACTCCTCCCTGCTGCGTGGGGTCAGGAGCAGACCAGCTGCAGGTTGAAGCTGCCAACAGCAGACAGGAGTCAAGAGCAGGGCAGATGCAGGGAGTGGAGGGGTGGTGGACCTGACCGTCCCTTTGCCTCACAGGCTCTGAAGTTCAGCACCTCCTGCTGAAAGGCTGTTCCAACATCAGTAACTCCACCTGTCAGCTCCTGGGCACTGCCCACCAGACAGTCGGGGGAGTCGTCTTCCGACAGGCCAAGTGTTCACAAGCCTCCTTAGTCCCCAACACCAGCGGCAGCTTCAAAGCCTCCCTCAGCTCCTGGGTTCTTGGTAGCCTCCTCCTGCTGGGACTGCTGCTCTGAGGTCCTGGGACTCTGCCTCACTTGGAGACACGCCCACCCTTCTGTTCTCCTCCCTCTTCATTTAGCTTAAGTCATAGGGCCTCTGGGTAATGCCAAGGGCCACGTTGACCTCCATGATTAAAGCTTTAGTTTATCATCTGCCAAATCCGTCCTGATGCATTATGGGCTGGGGTTGGTTTGAGCACCACTTCCCGCCTCTGAGCTGGAAGCAGAGCTTGCTGTTAAAGTAGGTGCATGTTTGTCTCAGGACCTGGAGTGAAGTGGCACCCCCGTTTCTCCACAGAAAAGTCTTAACTGGGCCTCTCCAGAAATCTTCACCACCGCTGATTTTTAGGACTGTCAGCAAAAGAGTCTCTGTGAGAGTCCAATGTAGAAAAACTTCCTATTTTCATGTCGCCCTATTTACTTGGCCACTGGTGGAGAAGATACCAGCACTCCAGGTACTATACTGGTTACGTTTTTCACAAATGTATCCAGTATAGTACTTTGAAGAAATGTGCAACAAGGCCTCTGGCCTTGAGCTGGGCTTCACAGAGATGTCTACATTTTTAAGATATGTTACCAACTGGGCTCCATGGTAACAGCTGGCAGGGGGAGGAAAGAAAGGTGGAGAAGAAGCTCTCCCCTTCTCAGATGTTGTCCTTGAAGAGTTAACTTGCCCAGAACAATGAAAGAAAAAGCTGCTTTTATGTGAACTTCTGCAGACTGTGAACTTCTGAGCCCCTTCCTTTACATGCTGGGTATAAAACTCTGAAACTCCCTGAACTCGGGGTTCAGGGATTGACTGAACCCTCTGAACCTGGCTGCTGCCAAATAAAATTGTTTCCTGCTGTCTTTGGTGCCTTGCCTCGTTTGTCCCTACAACAGGAAGGCGTCCGTGCTCCTGGTCCATCTTGCTCCTGAGAAGTTGGTCCTTCATCTCTGCTGGCATCTTCCACTTGCTGCCTTGGGCCTCCCGTGTCCCATATGACACTGTCCCCATGCTCACAACTAAATGCCCCTCTGATTCCCAAAATGCCCCCTGTTGACCCCAGAGATGACAAAGCAGTTCCAACAGCTGACATCTGGCTCTTCCAGAACTGTCCAGGCTGTGGTCACCATGGGGGCCAAAAGAGGACTGCTGAAGACCAGAGCTGTCCCCTGGGCAAGCCTCCCTTGGTGGGGACATGATCAGGTAGGTCCCTACTGTCTGGATTGCTGACCATGCATCAGCAACAGAGTCCCCGCCAAGGCCCTCTGATGGCGCTGCACCTCCACATGAAGACAGCAGGAAACAGTTTTATTTGGCTGCAGCTCACTCCCTTCTGCCTTTATTTTGAAATAATTTCCTACTTACTGGAAAGTTGCAAAAACAGCACAGAGCTGCAGTCTCCCTGCCCTGGCCTCCCCTGGAGTTCACTCTTAGGAATCAGAAACAGTTCCAGAAACTTGCACCAGGAGCAGGGCAGCAAGACATGGTGCTGTTGGCTGACAGGCTGCCTTTCTGAGTCAGCAGTTCTCCCTACTGCCCTCTGTCTCCAGGCAGTGTGGAATGTGCCCTGGGCCTCAGTCCCCTGCCGAGAGCCACCTGCTGGGATTGGCTGTTCTGGACCCTTGTAGGTGACAGCAGGTGGCGCCTGCTGCTGGGTGTTGACTGTTTCCCTCTCACAGTGGTGTTCTTGAGATCCCTCCTGTTGGCACCTGTACCGGAGGCTCATCCATGGATTCCACCTCTCTGTGTTGTGGTTTCTTTCTAACACATTTGTAACTTTCAACCAAGAGGCAGCACACTTGGTGCCTGGCAGAGTGGCACCCACCTGTAATCTGAGACTCAGGAGGCTGAGGCAGTAGGACTGCAAGTTTGAGGCCAGCCTCAGCAACTTAGTAACACCCTATCTCAAAATGGAAAATAAAGAGTCAGTGGTAAAGCATCCCTGGGTTCAATCCCCAGTAAAAAATAAATAATAAAAGAGTCAGTACAGGTGGATCTTTGCTGTTCTGTGCGGATTTCCTCTGGGGCAGCTCTGCTGGACATGGCAACTCAAGGTCAGGGTCTGCCTGTGGACCCTGTCTCCCTCTGTGCATCTGAAGCCCCCACCCTGCCGTCTTTCCTGTGGCCAGTTGTCTGGTGCATCCTCAGGGCCACTGCCTGTCCAGTGACTCCAGAGCACCCAGGTGACAGTGCCAGATGGAATGTTCTGCTGGAGCATTAATGTGCAGATCTGTGTAGCTCCCTACTGTCTGGATTGCTGGTTTTGCCTGGTGCCTGGCACAGAAGCCTCTGGCTGAGCACTGAACCCCAGGAGGCTTCGCCATTTGCTTTCCCCCCCTGAGCAGCTCCAGGCACTGCTGTGGCAGGTGGAGAGCAAGAGGAGCTGAGGCTGGAGGCCCACCTGAGCCTCCCCTGCAGATCTGAGTCCTTTCTGTGTGCTTGGAGGCCCAGGAGCTCTGGGGCTGATGGAGGGCACCCCACAGAGGGAGCCCTGCCTCTCAGGCTCTGCAGGCAGTGACACACAGCAGCAGGAGAGGAAGCCCCTAACATGACACTGTCCAAGGGCCTGAGGCCAGGGTCCACCAAGGGGGAAGGAAGGTGAGGGGCTCCTGGGGTGGAGGGTGTCAGGAGGGGTCACCTGTTCAAGTGACAGTCACCAGCAGCAGGATGGGCTGCTCCTTAGGAGCTGGGCCCTGGAAACTACAAGGCCTTCCCAGTAGCGAACAGTTGCTGGTCCAGGTTCCTGAGGGAGGCTAACCAAGCCATCTCCAAGTAAAAGTTTGAGTTTGGTGATGGTGGCTTTGAGCTACTGGTCTCAACCTGTGGGGAAGAAATGAACCAGCTGGGCCACACACAGAGGCCCCATTGGCTGGTCTGGGGAACACCCTGCTCCCTGGGTGGTCCCATCTGGCCTGTGCCCAAGGAGACCCACAGGATGCAGCCTTCACCTCCTGCAGAGACATTTTGCTTCCAGGGCTGGTGAAGGTGGAGGAAGAGGAACTGAGGCAGGAGATGGCAGGGAATGGAGGGCAGGCCCCTGAATTCTTGGTAGTGACTTGGGGTAACTGCTGCAGGGAACCACAGTAGGAAAGAGATCTGCTGGGAGCCCTTGCAGTGCGCTCCACCCATGGCCTCTGGGAGGCTTCTGCCTCTGTGAGCCTTAGCACCAGGTCGGGTCTCCTCAGTGGGTCGGTCTGCAGTGGGAACCTCAGGGCCAGCTGTGCAGAGGGAACAGCAGCATCCCTACTGCTCCTGCCCTGCCCTGTGTCCCCTGCCAGCCCACCTGGTGCCTTCCAAGGACCACACGGGGCCTGCTGTGTGCTGTGTTGGACACCCCAATGCCACCCTCACGTTTCATCACGTCCCTCTGGTTGGGTCCTCATTGGCAGGATGGAGGTCAGGGCAGAACTCTCCTGAGGGCCTGTGTTGAGAACTGACAGGGTTAGTATGCAGAAGTATTTAGAATGTAGCGGTGCTCAATTAAGACTAGCTAAGGAGATTGTCATTGTTAATCTGCCAACAACTTCTTCTCCCAAGTAGGACATTAAAGGTCACATTCCACTGTCCACTCCACCATTTGTCTTCTCAGACCTCCTGCCTGCCCATGTCTCCTGCAGCCCATTCTGCACAGAGCAGGCACAGCTGCCCACAACCCTGGTGGCCAGGGCACACGTATCTTGAAAACCTCCCAGAGGCTTGAAGTACACTTGGCAGCTCCTTCTGACCATGGGTCGTGCAGGGTGGCAGCAGGCCTGTCCTGGAGCTTCCCAGGGCTCTGCCCCTCGGTGTCTGGCTCCTTGGCAGCTCCTAAGCTTGGCCACACTCTAGGGTCCTCTGTGCCCCACGTGCTCCGAACAAGGGTCTTCCCTGGGCCTGGGCCTCGAGGTCCTCACTCTGAGGATCCTGCAGCCTGTCTCAAATGCACCCTTTGCAGACACCTTTGGGTCCCCCTCCTCATTCCCTGAAACTGGGACTCTGGGCCTTGCCTTGGGCGGGCTGAGTGGGCCCCTACACGAGGGTGCTCTGTCTCTGGATCCACTGACGGCCAAAGGGACAAGTAGGGACACATGGGCACCTGGGGAAGGAAAGCGCATCTTAGTGACAACCTGCAGGGTGAAGCACAGGCTTGAAACAGTAGGTGTCCAGGAGCCAGGCCCAGGCCTTGGGTGGACATTCTGGCTCACACCTGCAGGAAACCTCAGACACTGTCGCCACAGTGGACACTTCTCTTCAAATGTTTGTTGCTTCCTAAAATTGTGCATTATTTTAAAATATTTTAAATATAAGTTACTTTATTCAGGCATGTCTATGTTTTTAAACTTTACAATTGAATATTGAAAATTACAGGTAGAAAATAACGACCATGAACTCTCTTGACATTTCAGTGTCAGCCAGACACTTCTTCTCAGTTGGAACCCACGCAGTTCTGCATTGCCCTCTGATCCTGAGTGGCCTGGGCACCCCGCCCCCCCCCATGAGCACCCCCACCAGCATCTTCAGCCTTCCTTCCAGCCCAAAGTCTGCTCATCCCCCACTGCTGAGCATGAAGGCTGCCTCTGCAAAGGTAAGATGTCCTAATGCCATGAGGCACAGGGGACTAACTCAAGAGGTGACCTGACCACTATTTACCTGAAGACTGTGGTCGAGGAAACCAGGGGTACCCGCCCATCCCAGCAGGCAGAGTTCCACAATTGATTCTGGAATTGCCCAGCCTGTCCTTTAAGGCACAGCCCCGCCCTGCCCAGGCAGGCTGGTTCCATGCATGGCTCCCAGGTCAGGATGCTCCTCCCCACTGGGTGGGGCTGCTTGTTCAGTCCATGCTGCCCTATTCATGAATCATTTCTGTACTCAGATAAACCCACTTAAAGTTAATCTTTCTAGATTTTTGCATTTAATATGCCCCCTCATTCTGCATGGGGGGTGTTGCTTGCCCTGTGAAGTCAGACAGGCTGGTGGCGGCGTACTGGGGAGGCACTTCTTGCCCTGGTGGCAGTAGATCCTAGGCACTGATGGGTGGCTTGGCCTTGGCTCACACGCCTGGGGAGGCACCATGCAACCCCAGCTCAGGAGCCTCTAGCCCTGCTGGGAGCCTCACTCCACCTGGGCTCCTGCTCTGTGGCTGAGCAGCGCCTTTGGCCTCTGCCTGAGTCCCTGCTCTGGGTCACTTCTCCAGGCCTCCTGCTGCCTGTGCTCTCAGGAGGGTCTGCCTTCTGCAGCATGGCCATTGCTTGGCTCCTGTGGCCCTTCAGTGTCCTGGGTGACAGCCATTCAGAGCTGTGAGAAAGAGCCATGCACCAGCTCTCTCTGGTGGGATTTTCCTTGGTAGATTCTCCAAACAGAACCACTTAGATACAACGCAGACATCTTTTGTTTATTTGTTTATTTGAGCACTGTAGTTACACATTGTAGTTGGGTTCATTTTTACAAAGGCATACGTGAAATGCATTAGACTTCAATCACCATTTCCTGGCTTCTCCTATGCCCCCTCCTCTACTCTCTGATTGTCCTGTCACTCGTTTATTGATTGGTACTCTTGCATGTATATAAAATTGAAATTCCCTTTGGCATAGTGATATAATGTGTTTTTGTTAAACTCACTCCATATTTCTTCCCATTCCCATTTCTCCTCCCTCCCTCTTATTTTCCAACTTTTATTCTTCTGATCTTCTCTATATTTTTATAATATCTGACCCCCACCTTCTTTCCTTTATTTTGCTCTAGCTTCCACATAGGAGAGAAATGATTTTTGAAGTCTGTCCCATTTTTTTTTTAACATGATGGTCTCCATTTCCATTCATTTACTGGCAAATGTCACGATTTTATTCTTCTTCATTGTGTATATATACTACATGTTCTTCATCCCTTCATCTGTCAATGGGCATCTGGATACAGTTCATAATTTGGCTACTGTGAATTATGTTACTATATATATTTTTAAGTAGCTTGACTGCTATAGTCTGCTGTAGTTATTTTTGATAAATACTAAGGAAAGGGTTGGCTGTATAATATGCAGGTTCCACTCCAAGTCTTTTGAGAAATCTCCAAAGTGCTTTCCAGAGTGATTGTACTAATTTGCAGTCCCACCAAACAATATAAGAGTGTACCTTTCCCCCGTATTCTTTCTAAAAATATTTATTCTGAAGTTTTAGGTGCACAAAATATGTTTATTTTACATTTTTCCGTGGTTCTGAGGATTGAACCCAGTGTCTCATCATGCTAGGTGAGCACTCTACCACTGAGCCACAACCCCAGCCCCTCCCCTGTATTCTCATAAAAGTTACTATCATTTTTGTGGTTGATAATTGACATTAGACTGTAGTGAGATGAAATCTTAGTGTACTTTTGATTTGCATTTCCCAGATTGCTAGAGATGTTGAATCTTTTTTGATACATTTTTTGGCCATTTGTGTTTCTTCTTTTGACAAATGTCTGTTTAGTTGTTTTGCGATTTATTGATGGAGTCACTGGTTTTTTTGGTGTTAAGGTTTTTGTGTTCTTTATGTATTATGGATATTATTCCCCTATCTGAGTAGCAGCTGGGAAGGATTTTATCCCATTCTGTAGACTCTCTCTTCATGCTCTTAATCATATCCTCTGCTATGCAGAAGTTTTTAAATTTGATGGCATTTCACTTATTGTTTCCTGGTTTTATTTCTTGAGCTTCATGGGTTTTTCTGAGAAAGTTGGTACCTGAATCTATATGATGGAGTGTTTTTGTATAGATCCTATGTAATTTTATTTCTTCCTTAATTTTGGCTAGATCTTTATTATTTCCTGTCTTCTATTGATTTTGAAATTTGTTTGTTCTTCCTTTTCTAAGGCCTTGAAGTGAAGCATAAGCTTATTTATTTGAGATCTCTCTATTTTTTAATGTAGGCACTCAGTGGTGTGACTTTTCTCCTTACTTCTACTTCTTCTCTCCAGCACAGGGGGACTGTGTCAGGCTACATGAGACAGAGCATGACAGTCCTAGAGATGTTTATATGTTGAATCTCTGTTCTCACTGGTTTCTAATAGTTTCTTGATTTCTTTTGTCACTTTTTCTTTGACCTATCATTCATTTAAAAGAATATTTTTCAGTCTTCACGTGTTTATGTAGTTTATATTATTTTCCTTGCTGTTTATTTCTACCTTAAATTTATTATGATCTGATAAGATGCATTGAAATGTATAAATTAATTATTTTTTATTTGCCAAGACTTACATTGTGACTTAGAATATGGTGTCTTCTTTTACATGAGCCACTGAGAAGAATGTAAATTCAGCTGTTTTGGGGTGAAATAGTCTGTAGATGTCTATTAGGTCTATTTGATTTATGGTATAATTTGGCCATAAATCTTTATCTTTATTGATTTATACTCTGATGACCTTCTACTGGTGATTAGGGAGTGTTGTGTGTGTTATAATCACCCATTATTACTGTGTTGGCATCTATCTGAGATTTAGTGTCAGGGAGTATTTTTTTTTAATGTAATGGGTGTCCTGAATATATGTATCTTCTTGTTGAATTTTTTCCTTCATCAGGATGTGGTGGTATTCTCTGTCTCTTCTGATGTAGTTTTGTTTGAAATCAACTTTGTAGTATATAAGAATAGCCACTCTGAATGTTTCCGGACTTCATTTGCATTGAATATTTTTTTTACCCTTTAACTTTCAGCCTGTGCCATTGCCTATGAGTCTTTTGAAAAAAGCATGAAGTTGGATCTTGTTTTTTAAAAATACTTTCTGCTAATCTATATCTTTTCATCAGGGAATCAAGACCATTTATTTTCAGTAATTATGGATATCTGTTTGAGATTTCCTGTCATTTTTAATTTTTTGTTTTGTTTAATTCTGTCTTGATTCTCATTTTGTTGATTATTATTTCTCTGGTCTTCATCTATTTGGGAGCTTTGGGATTTGTTTATGTATTCCTCTGTGTGCTTTTATCTTTAAATATTCTTTGTAGTGTTGACTTGGTGGTCATGAATTCTTTTTGTTCATCCTTGTTGTGTTGAAGGAGAACTTTCCTGTAAATAGCAATCTTGACAGACAACTGTTCCCTTCGAGATCTGGGAATATCTCATTCCAAGCCCTCCTTGATTTGACAGTATGTGTTGAGAGGTCAGAAGTGAACCTCATTGTTTTGCGTCTAAATGTGAACTCATGTTTCTCTCTAACAGTTTTTAATATTCTTTCCTTCTTTTCAGGATTGCATATTTCCTTTATGATGTGTCTTGGAGAACTTCTTTTCTGATCCTGTCTATGTGGGGTCCTATAAGTACCCTGTATGTGGATGTATATCTCATTTTTGATCAGGAGAATGTTTTCTGTTACTATCTTTTGATTCCTTTAGCTCAGATCTCCCTGTTCTCCTCTATCTCAATGACTCTCAGGTGTGGTTTCTTGCTGTTGTCCCAGAGTTCTTGTATATTTTGATCACGTTCTTTTTTTATTTCCTTTATTGCCTACCTTGCACTCCAGTTCATACATGGTGCACTCTAGTTCATACATGGTGCACTCCAGTGCATATACCCTGTCTTCATGCCTGAAGTTCTATTGTCTATGTGATCTAATTTCTTTCTGATGCTCTCACAGACATTTTTAAATCAATGCATTGTGTCTTTCATTCCAGTTCTGATTGGTTTTTTTCAATAGTTCTACTTCTTTGATAAAATGGTCTTTCATCTCCTGTATTTGCTCTCTTAATCCATTTTTTAGATATTCTTTGAGCCATTGAACATTTTAATACTCAGTTTTTTTATCATTTTTTTTTTTGGAATTTCATCCTCCTCTTCCATATATGTGCGATTTTTTGTTGAAGGATTGTGAATTTGGGGGTAGGGTGGATTTTTTTGCCTGTTTCCTCATATTTTCAGAGAATTAGCTCCTGCATATCAGTTGAGATGGATTCCTCTTCCTCTTTTATACACATGTCCTTTCATGTGTAGTCATCTTTTGTGTTGTGGGATTTCTCTGTGTTTTTGATATATGGGTAGATGTCAAGGACTGGGACCTAAAGTTCCCCTTGGGTTTCTTCTAGTTGGGACCTAGTTGTGGGTTTGGGGTTTTTCTCTCTCTAGTCCTCTAAGTTGAAGTAATGTTGAGACGTGGATGGGGCTAGATTGTGTGTGGGTGAGATTCACTGTGGCTTTTCTGAGTTGTGATTATTGGTTGGCAGCAGGATGTCTATTCCATGATCTTGAAGTGTCCCAATCACTTTTCATACCCTATTAGAAAAAGAGGGAGGCCAGAATTGCACCAATCAGCAACAGATATATAACCTTAGGATAAATGTATGGTGTCTACATTGAAATCTATAATATGAACTGTCACCAGTATAGGAATGCTGGGGTCAGCATTTAACATCAGCACCAACCATAAAAAAACCCTTAACTATAACAGGCATTCAACAGCAGGAGTATAGTACATCATCTACATATTAGTAAGTTCAACATGTATGGGGTAGGAATGATATAAATAACATAATTCTATTATTAATGGGATTAAGTTTTTAAGTAAAAAGAGAATAAATAAAAATTAACTGAATGTAATGGAAAAAGAGGAAGAGGAAACAGGAAAATCTGTCAGTCAGTGGAGGACGAGAGTGAGGATGGGGAGACTGGGACCAAGAGCCAAGGAATGAACTAAGTAGCAAATGTAAGATCAAAACAACTCAAACCCTTGTACAAGTTTAATCGACCGATGTCCAATGACGACTATTGAACAAGTACAGAGGAGAGCAATTCATGTGAAAGTAAGATGGCATGAATATACACATATTTTTGCATCTATTAGCACAGCGAGAACCACCTCCCCCCCAGCCACATCCATGCACTCAAAATCATAAATGATGAGAAAAAGTGGAAAGTGAGGCAATGTGATGAAATGATGTGTAAGAAATTTTAGATGTCAAAATATTAAAGAATAGATAAAGCATGGGAACATGGAGAAAGAAAATGAAAACAGAAAAATATGGAAAATCTTAGTGAGAAATAAGGGGCTTGTTTCTGCTGTGGTGGTCAAAGTTATTGGGCGAGGGTGGGTTTTCAATCTTCCTATTTTCTTTGAGCTCTGTGACTCTGGGGTCGAGGGCTGGGCTTGTGCAGTCAACATTTGTGCTCCTCCCCTGGCTGTATCTGCTGTGGCTGGGAGCCAAGACTGGCTGCAATAACTTTCAGTTTTCCAGCACAGGGTGGCACAGCTGGGGTGCTGAAAAACTGTGTGTCCCTGCAGCAGGGTGGACAGCAGGCTAAACTGGAGGTTCCAGTGACAGGGGTTTGGCCTTGACTGAGATTGGAAACTCTGGAGCGTGGATGTTTGAGATATGATTCATGGCCCTGTTCCCAGGGAGTGGCGGGTCTCTGCTGTACATTGGGTTTTCTGGGGCTTCTGTAAAATCCACTTTCAGGGTGCAGGGACTAATCCTCCCCGTGTTTCACTGTCAGTGCTTTGGATTGTGAATTACTAGGTATTGGCCCTGGAATGCAGGTGCTTCTGTGAGGCTGGATAGGCATCTTCCTAGTAGCTCTCCTGGGCGCCTCGCACAGAGGGAGCTTTCTCTCTTAGGATCTGGAACCTTAGGGGGTCAGTATAATTTCTTTGTGCCTATTTCAGTCTCTCTGGTTTAGGCACCCCCTGGAAATTTATATTCAGTGGGTCCTGGTAACTTCCCATATGAGTTCCTGATCACCTGTCTCTGCTTGTGGCTGTGCCCTGCTTAGAGGTGTTTCCTAAGCCCTGTCCCCCACTTTTTTTGCTGTGCCTGGAAGCACTATCCATACCAGCAGAACGCTTCCCACCTCTGGGGCCAGAGGTTTTGAGGTTTGCTTCCCCTGAGCTGCTTTTCCTACCAACTCTGTGTCCATTGCACCCAGCCTTCCTCTCCAATCCCCAGGTGTTCACAAGCCAATTTTTCTCTATTTTTAATCTCTTTATCCCCAGCCTCTCTCTCTGCCTGTGCTCCCCGCTCCCCTCAGCAGCCAAGCTGAAGTGTCTGTAATGAATTATTTATTATATTATGTTTAAATTTCCTGACTTTCTGTGTCTCTGTGGTCCTTTTCATAGGGCAGTATTAAGTTCCACTGAGCTCCCTTAGTCCCCTCTCTGAGCCGCTCTCTTCCTGCTTTGTACCTCTGGTCCTGAGGAGCTGCCTGGCCACGCAGCCTGCCTCTAACCCACCTTTTTCTTCTCCCCAGAAACCTTCCAAGTCTCTTGATTTACAGGGTGCCACGTGGTTTCCTACAAGTTCTGCTTACAGCATGGGATCCCCTTCCAGGGGACAGTTCTACAAGGACTATGGAGGGAGAGCCTGCAGCCCTGGATCCCAGGACTTTGCTCCTGGGCCTAAGCCTTCCCCTGGCACTGTCCAGGGCATCCTGCAGCTGCCCCTGGCGTCCTGGTGCTCTCTGCTCAGCTTGCAGAACCTTGCCCCACACCACACTTCCCACGTGTGCCCATTTTCCTGTGTGCTCTTTCCACCCCACATGCTGGACTTCTAGCACACTAATTTCTGACCTCAGTTTTTCCTCCCTCCAGGTCTTTTATTCTAAATATGCTTGATTTTGCAACTTGAGCTGAGAAACATCAGCTTTAAAAGAATCCCCAGACCTCTCCACCCAGACCTTGGCAGTCACTGTCCTCCTCTCTGTTTTACAAAGTTAACTCTTTTAGATGCCTCTTGGAAGTGGGATCACATGGCATTTATCCTCCTGTGCCTGATTAAGTTTATTTCAGGTGATTTCCTTGAGTTCCATCCATGTTATGCAAATGTCCAGTTTCCCCCGTGAAATTCAGGATTTAGGCTGGAAAATACTCCAGTGTATGTATATTCCGTCTTTTCTTTTCCACTTATTGACCGACCTGCAGGATGTGTCCACATCTTGGCTGATGTGAATAGTTTCGCAATGAACAGGGAAATGCACACGTCCTGTGACCCTGTTTTCAGATATTTGCCAGATGAGTAAGTTTTGGAGATCTGCAATGCTGTAGTACCCACATTAACAACCCTATAGATATGCTCAAAAATTTGTTAAGAAGGTAGCTCTCATGCTAAGTGCTCTTGTGCAGCTCATGGTCAGCATTTGCCTACAGGTTTGAGGCTACAGGTTCAACTCCCAGCTCTGCCAAAAAATAAAGGGTAGATTTGAAATTTTAATATATATGTATTTGATGAGTGGCTTATTTGGGTCTTATGTAAATTTTATCTTTCTGAATTTCATTTTTCTCTGAGAATTATAGTGATGATCAAACGAGTAATAAGTGCACGAACATTTGGAAACTGTAAAACCCTAAACATGATATTACTGACCATTGCCATGCTATAAAATAAAATTAATAAGTCTTTGTTGAACAGATTCACAAATTTCCCCAAGGCAAAGAACTTGGTTTGGTGTTGACCTGGCTGCATGTCCCTGTTTCTTTCCCTCTGAACGCCAAGCCTGTGTGGAGGGCCCAGCCTCCATGGCCACCTGGGTGTGGGGTTCCCGCACAGCATCCCCAAAAGTTGACGTGCACTGTTCTGCCTTCTCCTGTGTTTCAGTCCTGCCTGGAACCTCCTTTAAAACCCCAATACTGTGTTTAAAAAATGTACCCTATTGTTTCTTTAAAAAATCTTTTTATTGTCATAAAGTTATAAAATTATATTTGTTGTGGCAAACCCTGGGACTGACCATGGAAGCCAATTCCAGGTGTATATGGGTGGCACTCAGCACCTCCACCATGTCCCACGAGCACGGCCCTTCCCCAAGCCTGTCATCACCTCCAACTGACACTGCACCCCTGAACAATTCCACTGTCTTCCTGTTGCATCCCACCCAATTAGGGACTTTCCTGAGCCTCCACATGAAATGCTCCTTCCAGACAGGGCTGCCTGGGATGGCTTCTGCAGCCAAGTTCAGCTCTCCTCTGGCTTTCCTCCCCTGCCCTCGGTGAGTATTGCCAACATTCCTGGAAACTCACACAGGATACCTGGACTCGGCAGTGTTAGGACTGGTTACCCAAATAGGAAAGCCTCTACCGTTTCCTCAGAACGGGCTGTGGATGTGCCACTGTTGCTGGCTTTGGAACCAGGTTCACCTCAGCCTTGCAGAAGTTCTTAAGGAGAGGGAGCAGAGGAGGCCATGGGATCTATTGGTGGATGGGAACTCCTTTTGCTTTCAACTTGTCCCCAAATTAATAACCATGTTCTGGTGCCACTGCCAAACTCTGTGAATGTGACATAAACACACAATTCTTGTGTTTTGCTTATCCAACTGTGCAGCATCTCGAGGTCTCACGTTTCTCCAGAACTTAGGTGGAGCTGGGTGCAAAGCATGGAATCAGCCTAGGAGGAGACCCTGGAGCATGATTTCATTGCACTATGAAAGTGTTCTTTTGGGGTATTGTTTTTGTTCAGATGTAATTTTAAAGAGAATTGTGTTTACCCACTAAAAGAAAAAATATAATTAGCTAACAAATGTTAGCATTAGTTATAAAATTAACATTAGTTGACTTTTCCAAAGAGATTATTCACATGGGCTCATTGAGTTGTTGAAGAATAACTCAAAACCACAGTGAGACATACTCTACCTTTTGGAGTGGTTACAATAAACAAATCAACAAATGATTAAAGTGTTTGTAAGAATGTGGAGAAATTGGAACCCTTTTCCAATGAGTGAGAATATACGCTGGTGCACCATTCTGGAATGTGCTCTCGGTGCGGGGGTGGTGGTTAAACATAGTGAAAATAGAGTTACTACATGAATCAGCAATTTCACTACTAGGCTTATCACCAGGATATATATATATATATATATATATATATATATATATATATATATATATAAACAACACGTTTGTTCATGCTTGAACATGATTTCTCACACTAGCAGGAGCACAGCCTCATTCAAATGACAGGGGATTAGATAGCATAGCACCATTGTGACCATTAGAAAGTAGAAGCTACCCAACTCACATTAAGCAGTAGATTTGAAAAAGGTAGTAACCATGGATTGAAATAGTATTCAGCCAGGAAGACACGGAGCACCAGCACATGGGCATGGATGAAATTTGAAAACTTGAGGCTAAATGAATGGAGCAGGTGGAAGACCACATGTGGTTGATTCCACTTATAGGAAGCACCTAGACTAGGCACCTCTGTGTCAACTTGAGGCAGACTGTGGCTTGTCTAGGGTGGTGACAGAGGTGAAGCCATGCCTGATGAAGTCTAAGGGGAGAAGTGCAGCTGTTTAGTGGAAAGAAAATGTCCTCAAGTGGACTGAATGTGATGGCACAACTCTATGAATAACAAAATATCATCAAATTACGTAGTTTGAGTTGGTGCATTGCATGGTGTGTGAATGATATCACATAGGAAATGGTTATAAAAGTCTATTTCACTCTATATCTAAAAACATAAGAAAATAGTAGTAAGGAGAGGAAGCCATGCAGGTCTGGGCATGTCCCTGCAGCCCGTGCAGGCGATGCATGCTGCTTCTTGCTGACCTACCCTTGGCGCTGACTTCACAGAACAGAGGCATTTCCTGGAAAGGGTAAGGCTCCCATAAATTCAGGAGGCTCCGTCTGCCCTCTGGTATCTGCACAATAAACACATTAACAGTGGGCTTGGCTCCTTTCTAATCACATATCAGGTCTCACTATCACTTTCTAACAGGAAATCTGCCACGCCAGGAGGGAGCTCTGGCCAGCTGCCTGCAGATGGCAGTGAGGACTCCCCTTTCTCATGGGCTTGGCACTGTCTTGTTACCCCTTTAGCTTGGCAAAGTCCTTTGACTCCATCCCTGGGTTCCCAAGCTTCTGATGCAGTTTTGGAGGATGTCTTGGCTTCTATGACTCAAGTTCCTCTGTAGCTCACATGGACAAAGGCCGAGGCAGAGTGCGGGCACCCAGCTCTCTTGCCAAACTCTGGCTCCTGAGCCTTTGGTGTTCTGATAGTGAGTTTTGGTGACACGGAACCTGCAGATTCAAGCTTGTCACTGGGATAATGAAGGGATTCCCAGGCTTGAGGAAGCTGCCTCTCTTTGGTTAGGGCTTAGTGTCAACCTGGAAGTGCCCAGCTCATTTCCACCAGTGTGCATGGCCTCCGAGTCACAGCGTTGCCTCCGAGTCACCGCGTTGGCGAGGCAGAAGTGCATCTTATGACCTGGGAGTCAGCCTGCTCTTCATTTTATGGATTTTAGTTTATCCCGCATTTTCCTAAAACGTCAAGTCTTTTTTGAAGCTATTCTCTTCCAATTCCGGTTCCTGGAGGTCTTGGTTGTCATGGGCTGCCATGAGTCACTGCCACAGGCCAGATGCATCACAGCAGAAGCAGTTTCTCACATCCTGCAGGCAGCCGTGTGAGGCCTGCTGTGGCCCTTTGGTTTCCCTGAGCCCTGCCTGGTTGGGCTGTGGGGGCCCTCGTCTCCTGTGTCTCACAGGCTTCTCCTGCACAGGTCTGAGCCTTACTTCTTACAGGGGCACCTGCTGCATTGGATGAGGGTCACACTAATGCCTCATTTTCACTTAGTTACTTTTGAAAATATCCTGTCTCAAGATAGGACATTTCTCAGGTACTGGGTGTTAGGTCCTCAACATATGAACACAGGGGCACAATTCAGTCACGATAACCCCCAGCTCCCACGTTTCTATGGGCCTGTGCATGTGTTTGATATGGCCTGTGAGCTCTAAATGACTGTTTCTGCATGATGAAGAAGGAGCTGGGGACTTGATGGGTCAGGGTTTAGGGCTGAATCCGGGAGTTTCTGAGAAGGTTAGGTATTCTTCCAACAGCAGATGAGCCCAGGATGTGGTGTTGTGTTTGAAGCGCCATGTCACTCAGCCCTTCCAAACAGCTCAATGCTGGGGAAACAGGAGCTGGACCACTCGTGGCTCTCGCTCAAGTCCTCTGCTAAGGACTGACCCTTGGAGCTGCCTGTTCCTGCTGCTGCAAGCTTGAGTTCTGCTTTCATTTTCTGTTTCTTTCTTGTCCACTGTGAACAACGTTCTGGAATTGCTCATCTACCTTGAGAGAAGAAGTGCAATTGTGCAGACCAGCCGTTCCAGAGACAGCGAGGGTCTGTGTCTCTCCACCACACTGGGCACTCTCCTAACCAGCCTCATGCCCTGGCAGCAACCACATCAGGTGTCTCAGGACATTTTCATATAGAATCTATAAGACAGGAAGGTCCATTTCCTGGCCTTGGGACCACCTGCATGTTGCCTCAGGAAACCTGTCTGCACAGTGGGCATCCCGGCCTGGGTGGCCAAGACGCCCAACTTTAAGTGTAATTTTTCCTTTTCCTTGTTCCCCTTGGTAATGGGGTGGCTGAATCTGATCAGGAACAATGCTGGGGTGGGGACTGGTGGTCTCAGTGCATCCTCCTTTCCTCCCTCAGCCATCATACCCCATCTGTCCTCTTTCTTGTTTATTTTACTTGTTTTCTTGATTATTATAATTTTTTTTTTACATCTTGACACATACCAGTTCCTTCATGGGGCACTACGTGGTTTGTTGATGTGTGCATATGTTGTGCTGGGTCCGCATCTGAGTGAGTGCGTCCATGGCCTCAAACATTGATCTCCTTTGTGGTTAAGGCATGAACAATTCCATCTGTATTCTTTTAACGTCCATGTAACATTCTATTTCTATGTCTCACTATTTCATGGTTTTCTTGTTTCATGAAGTTTTCAAAATGTCTATGGACACTGCCTCTCCTGTGTCCTTCCCTCCTTTAGCTCACAGTGATGTGTGTGGGGGATCGTGTAAGTGTGTGAGCGAGCAACGGAGTGTGTCGCCCTCCATGTTGAACGCTCTGTGTGAAGCTCTTTGTGTATAGACCAAGGTCTTTTGGGTTCTGTGGGAATGGGGTGGCATCTGTGGGTTGTTTTCCATACTCTGGTGACAGGGTAGGGCCAGGGTTCATTTGCCTCTGCTTCAGCTGGTGCCAGCGATGTCTTTGAGGAGGCTCAGATGGGAGGCTCTGGAGTAGAGCCCGTTGCTGAGGGCTGGAGGGCTGTGTCTGTGGCCACGAGGGTGGTAAAGGCCTATGTCACTGCTGTAAGGCACAAGTGCAGGGGGTGTCTTGCAAATATATATGTATATACATATTTAATCTTTAAGATATTAGGATGCTTTGACATTTTAGAAACAAAACAAAACGAAACAAAACCCCTTTTTTCTGGGAAGTCACGGGCCCTCCTTGGTCTAGCCAGTTCTTGGGTCACACAAGGCCAGCCTTGAGTGTATCTTTGATGTGT
Source organism: Callospermophilus lateralis (assembly GCF_048772815.1). Taxonomy (NCBI): domain Eukaryota; kingdom Metazoa; phylum Chordata; class Mammalia; order Rodentia; family Sciuridae; genus Callospermophilus; species Callospermophilus lateralis. The sequence goes on from NW_027511439.1 coordinate 360,550, forward strand.
ACATGCATCATTTCACAGTGACCTCAGGTATCTGGCCTGCACCCCTAAGGCCACGCTGTCCTGCATGATCATCCCAGGGCCAAGAACCTGGGATCACGGTGCAACCCAAAGCCCCCAGGTCATTTTATTAGCTGACCTAACCCATCACCTGCCCTGTGTTGTCCTTCCCATTTGGCCTTGTGTGGCTTGGACTCTGCCTGCTCTTGGACCCGAGTGGATAATGCTTGTTTTCCTGAGCATCTCTTGTCTGCTCTTAAGGAGCCCGACTCTCCACATCATCCACTCTCCACTCTCCACACTGCTTCCAACACTCAAACCTCCAGGGAAAGCCTGTCAATTACGTCCTGGGAGTCAAGAAACCATGCTTGTAATTTATACTTCTTTCAGAGAGATGTCAAAATATTAAAGGAAGAAGAGGCTAAGACCAAGAACAACATCCTATAAAGCTGAACTCTTATCACACAACATCCCATGTCATTTTCCATGTTTTAAAAGTTAAATAGCAGTAGAAATTGCTGTTTTTTGATCAGGAGTAATACAAACAATCATTCACCAATGAAAATCACCAAGCACCAGCTAGATGTCAGCTTAGCAGGTGCCATGGATCCAGTAATGTGCGAAGCAGGAGAAAGTCTCAACCCAGGGAACTTGCAGAGTAGAAAAGCTATAAGACTGGTTTATATGACAATAAAGGACACTTGAATCAGAAGAAATTTCACACATTGAACGTTGTACAATAGACCTTGAACCACATAAAAACAAACAGGCAAAAAAAAAACACCTCAATGCAAGGTTGCTGTCTTCACATAGAAGTGATAGATAATGTACATGTCCTTGTTTTATGGACATATATGACTATATCCATGTCATATGGGTATAAATGATCGTCATAAACTGTTAATAGAAGCTGTTTACTCAAGATGATCGAAGGGCTTGAGTGAGAAGTGAGTGAGAGAAAGTGAGACCTCAGAGGTGAGGCCCTGCTCTCTGGCCTCCCTGGGACTGCTGGATACTCGGAGATCAGGTTTGGGGAAGAATGGCCCTTGTTCAGAACAGCAGATAAAGCTCCCTGTGCCTGGGTCATAAACAGAGCTGGTGAGGCACCGGGGAGGCTGGGAAGGGCCTCCTGCCATGACCTGGTGCCCAGGGCATGTGCTTGCATCTGGCTGTCTCCACTCGCTCCTGCATCCAGCCTCAGAGACTGCACCTACAGGTGCTCCCACCCATCCTCCATGCCTGGGGTGAAGCCATAGACCTGCATCATGGACGACAATGAGTGGATGCCCACTGTGAGTCAGCCTGGCCTCTCTGGGGGAGCACCCCAGCCATGTGCTGCCCTCCACTCAGTCTGGCCCGTGGACATGTCCACCTGGAGGACAGTGATTTTCCCTGGGAGATGTCCTGTCTTCCAGGGAGGGCTCTGCGCTGTCTCCAGAGCTTCCAACCATCCAACCATCCATGAAGGAGTCCAATATGGACTCCTTCTGGGTATGTGCCCCTTCTGTCCTGCCCTGAAGCTCCACTCAGCACTGGGCACCTTCCTCATCAGAGCAGACTCTGGGGTGAGCTAGAGGCCAAGGAATTCATTACAAAGGGGAGGAGCAAATGGGGAGGAGGCTTTCGGGGCCTGAGCCCATGTTTCCTCCTTGCTTGGCCACAGCAAGGGCCTCCCCTGACACCACTGTCCTTTGGCCCACTTGGGGCCATGGGATGACAGGCCTCCCAGGTCTGTGGCATTTATCCCTCCTTTCTGTGCCCACAGTCCCTCACCCCATGCCACCTGACTGTCCATAGCCTGGGAGGGGGACTCGGCACTGGAACCAGGAGGGTCCTCAGAGAAGTTCAGAGCTGGAATGAGCGGCATTCAGAGATCCCAGATTCCAGAGCTTGACTAAGAAAAAGAGGCGAGTGGGGGCCTCGGATTCTGCGCCATGCAGCTTTCTCATGCAGCAGAACCAGGGGGCAGCAGGAACTTACCCAGGAATATGCTCTCCTTCTGGGCCTATGTCCCTCCTGGTGTGCCCCTGCTGTCTCCTTTGTTGTGAGAAACCCCACTTCCTGCTGCTTTTGTCCCCACTGTCCTGGGCACTGCTGTCCTGAATCTAAAGGCCATAGCCAGGGCGGGCGCTGCCCTCCCATGGAACCCAGAGGTTGGGCCCAGGTCTTGCTGATGGCAGAGGCCTCCACTGTCTGTCTGTCAGCTTGGTTGGGCAGGGCCCCTCTCTGCTGCTTCCTCTGCCTTCAGCCCATGACCTCAGGACCCACTGGCCATTAGGAATGGGACATGTCACTGGGCTGGATGCTTTTTGGGGATGGATGCTCAGCCTCGTAGGAAGCCAGGCTCCAGTGTGACATGAGCCCTTCATCTCCAAGCCCTCAGAAGGCTCAGCCCTGTGGTCGGGGTTGGGCACCGTCCAGTACAAGCACAGCCTTTTCTTTCGTCTTCCTGCTCAGACCAGTGAGGACTCATGGCTCAGGCCTCTGATCAGAGCAAATCTGTCAAGAGGAGCTAGACCCCATCCCAGGAAGGGGCTTCTCGGGGTTCTCACTGGTCCAGACCTTCCCTTCAGCCTGAGGCTCCCCAGGTAAGAGGACTAGGCCTCAGCAGGTCTGGAGTTAGTGGTTGTCACCGTCTCTGGACAGCTGGACCTCAGCAGATGCCTGTCACCTGGCATCCAGCTGATCTGATGGGGAATCTGAATCCAATTCGTGGAACAGTCCAGGACCTCGTCAGGAAGCAAATGCTGCCTATGAAAGGTGCTCAGTCTTGAAGAGTAAAGAGAACAAGCATGGAGATTGTCTGTATGGCATCTGGGAGCTGTTCCTAGGGAGTGTGTGGACTCCGTGGACTCCGTGGTCCTCACACAAACCCAAGAAGGGGGTCAGGTGGTACCGCCTCTCTGCTGAGAGGTGGAGACCGTGGTGAATGATTTTAAGGAAGAAAGATCATTCAGTGACATTGAAGATGGCAAGGATGGCCTCACTAAGGGAGGCTGGGCAATGCAAAGCTGTCCCATGACAGTGTCCACCTCAAGAATACAGTCCTGCTGCTCTGCCACTGCGACTAGTTCTTAAACTAGGTTCTTTCTCCTCCTCTCTCCCTCCTCCTCCAACATCTCTCCCCTCCATAATCTGCAGTCCTGAGGGAAAGGATGACCTTTCTTCCCTGTCCTAGGCAGAGGTATCTGTCCTTGAACACACACCCACCATAGGAAGAAGGGGCCATCTGAAGCTAAGCTGCAGGGACACAAAGCCAAGACAGCAAACAGGAGACTGTCCCTAGCATGCTGGCCCCTCCTCCTTGTGCCCAAGGCAGGCCTCTGGCAGCTTCCCCTCATTACCACAGGGTGCCAGGGGAGGCTTGCTGAGAACGTGCCATGGAGGCTGTGAGTTGGCACAGACGCGGGCAGTGCCAAGCTAGCACCAGGTCTGCTCTCTTCTCCACATGACTTGAGAGTGGCAGCAGGGACTCCTGGGGTAAGCATCCAGCTCCTTCCCCCTGCTCTGCAGAGAGGCCAGCAGGCAGCTGAAGTAACCAAGGTCACCTGACCTACATCTGGCCTCCTGCCTCAGGCCTTCTGAGCCAGAGCCACCTAGGCCGGACAGGAGGTCCAGATGGTTAATAGGCTGAGTTAAACAACAATAAACTATGTAGCCTTGGGCTTTGACCTGGATCTCTGGGGGCAAGAGCTGCTGGCAGGTGGAGGTGGGGCCAGAATTCCACAAGGTGATGAGGCCTGGATTCTTCCCAGGTTGCCAACATCCTAACAGGCTCTTCAAAATCAGCTTTGGTGACACACTTTTAGAAGGAAAGCCAGGGTCTGTGTAAGGAACCAGGGGCCAGAAAGCCCTGCTGACCTCCAGGCTGGTCCTGGGCCCTGTCCTTGCCTTCTCCCTCCACGTCTCAGGCCTGAGTGCCTCTCATATTCTTCTTTAATACTCACTTCAGTTGGCTTCCAGGAGGGCCATCCACAGGGCCTCGGTGACCTGGATTTCAGAGTATGTGATGGACAGCCCAATGCTAGGTGGGAGGGCTGCTGGAATAGAACTCATTGGAAGTTCTTCCATTTAGCCTCCCTTCCCATTTCAAACACACAGCCTGACATGGAGCTTCTGTCCCAACCATAGATGGCCCACAAACAAGGCAGAAGGTGGAGGGGACTGTACAGGAAGACACTCACAGTCTCTCTACTAGAGAGAGGCCAGCGTGTTTTAGGATGGCTGTAGGGAGGAGGGAGTTAGGAAGGGATGGAGTCTAGAATCTGCAGTAGGGCACTTGAAGATGCACCACTGTGGGTGCTCACCCTCACATGGCATCTCTAAGTGCCCATAGGATTTAGGGAGCCAGCCTTGGACCTTGCTTGGTTGGATCACCAGATGCCCAGAGACAAGTAAGCCAAAGCCCTTTCTATTTTGCCAAGCTGAGGGCCAGGAACAGTTATTTACACAGGGAAGACAGGCGCACTTCGTCAAAAGTCCTCTACTGCAGTTGGTAGAAGGTGTTGGGGCTCCCTCCAAACAGCATCTTTGCAAAAGGTATGCCACTGTGTGCAGTAGGCTCTTTGCCAGGGTTATATGTGTTTATGATATTTTGATTGCTAGTTTGATCTTCTATAAAAGCAAAGGAAAAGTCAGGGCAGGGAGAGAGCCCTCCTTCCTTGCTCACTGTGACATCCACTTCTGCCTGGCAGAGAGTGCTCACCTTCCTCTCCACCCAGAGGAACTGGCCACCCTATCCTAACAGTGAGCATGTCGAGTGTGGCTGGTGACACCGTGTGGTGGGGCTCTACTCTTTTAAAGGGTGACTTTGGGACTGAGAAATCCATGTCCTAAGCTGAGGGCCATGGGGAAACACAGCCTGGACTTCCCAGCCCAGGAGAGACCCCATCTGCTCCCTGGATGGGGGGTTCCCCCTCTTGGCCCCGTCACCCACTTCAGCTTTGGAGGGAGCCCCAGCACCTTCCACCCACTGCAGGAGAGTCCTTCTGAGGAAGGGTGGCTGTCTTCCCTGGGTGCCTCGGTGATGGAAATAGCCACTTTTCTTTCTGCATCCCTGACAGGAGCCACACCTGGAGCTGTCTGGTGTTTGGAGGGCTGGACTCTAGGCCAGAGCACTGTCCCTCTGACCCTTTTGCTCCCTTTGGCCTCTGCAGTGTCCTGGAGTCAGCATGGTGACCAGTGTCCAGGCCTCCACCCTGAGGAGTCTCTCCATTCTCTGCACCTTCGTGGCCCTGGTTTTCAGCACCGTGGGTAAGGACCAGCAAGCACCCCTCTCCCAAGCGTGGGAAGGTGGGCAATAAGCCCTCAGGAAGGGAGCCTGGAGGATCAACTAGCCCACAGGGAGAGGGATTTCCTGTCCCTTCCATCCCTGGGAGTGTCTGTCTACTAGAAAGAGTAACTCCCACCCTTGCCAGTTTTCCCTCCTGAATGACTTTAAATGGTGCTACTGAAGCCCTGCAGTTTTGCATAACTGTGAGGCTCATTTCATGCATGTACAGAGTTTTTGCTGATTCAGTGTTCAGTGCTCCATTCCCTCCCCTTCTCCTTCTTTCCCCTACACTTTGTTCTTCCTCCCATTAACCTATCTTTAAATTTCTCCAATGTAGTCATGCATAAATAGGAATTCACTGTGACAGAGTTGCCAGTGTACACAACATAACTGGATCAGCGTCCCTTGGTATTATTTCCCTCTTGTAGAGAGTTACATGTGTATTAAATGCAGCGGGAAAAATGCAAGACTGACCAGGATACCTGTGAGACCTCTCAAAGCTGCTTCCATTTGCAGCAACTGTATACCTCAACAGGTGAGCCCTGCCTGCCACCAGCCCTTGCTGCTGCACACAGGACCTGGGAGGGAGGGGCTGCTCTGCTCAGGACTCAGTATAGTCCCTCCCTCCCCTCTACTCCTCCACTCTACCCTGGCTCCCTCACCTAAGGTCCTGCCAGGATGAGGCTGAGTGTGGGCGGGGGAGGTGGCAGGAGTGGGCACTGTGCCAAGTGAAGGCTCTCAGGGGGAAGTGCTGAGTGACTCCAGTCCCCACATCAGTCTCAGGTGTGGGGGATCAGTGAGAAAGGACACCCCTGCCCCAATTTTTTTTGTGATCCTGGGGCTCAAACCCAGGGTCCCACTCATACCAGGCAAGCACTCAAGCAGCACCAACAAATGGTTCCTCCATGGGTTAGTTCTATGAAGGGGACCATTGGGGAGGACTCTTGGGAAAGTCGAAACACTAAGGACACAGGGGTGCCCTTGCAGAATTCCTTGATACTGGCTGCCCGTCTGGGCACACCACTCTCTAGGGCTCAGAGGGAACATTTTCTTTGGTTCTGGTTCTGTACAGATGGTTCACCAAAACTTATGCAGACTAAAGGCTGCTCTGAAAAGGCGTGCACTCCCCTGGCCTACTCTGTCACACTGGGGAGGGGACAGATATATGGGTACGATATGAAGTGCTGCTACCAGGAAAACTGCAACCAAGGGAACTCAGAACGTGAGTGCCTGCTCTTCCCCCTGCGCCCTTTTCTTGCCCACCTGCTCCTGGGCACATGGAGTTTCTCTCTGTCTCAGAGGTACATTCCCATGACCTATCTCTGCTTCTGAGAAGCCCAGAGCTTTATCTTGCTGAGGGTCTCTCCTTTCTCCTGAAGGGTCAGGTTGGACCTAAGTCTTTTCTGCATGGGAGACGGGCAGCTGAGTGGTGGGACAGGCCTGGGCATTTTCTCTACGTGTGGGTCTGTAAAGCCATGTGCTTTGGGTCACCATCCCAGCAGAGAGACTCTCCTCACCTATCCCACTCCTCACCTCTCTTGTTCTGCTTTGCTGAGATGGACTCACACTATATTCGCACGCTGGCCTCCAACTCGCAGGCTCGAGCAATCCTGCTGCCTCAGCCTCTAGGGTGGAGATGGCTAGGACTGTGGGTCCCAGGCCACACTTACCTGTCCACCACTCTGTTAGCAGCATCATTTCAGGCCTCAGGTTACCTTCTGCCCCATTATCAGGATTGTTCTCCAGCCAGGGAGAGAAAAGTCCTTGACGAAGGGGGAAGATAACACTAAATCCCTGCAAGCTCTCTCTGATTACTATTTCCTACCTGATCCATGAATCCTGTCCCTAACCCCTCCTATGCCAATCTAGCTGTGAATGGTTGGAGGGATTTTGGAATATTCACAAATTTAGGGAATAAGAATTCTCTCAGCTCTTCTTTTTGCCCATTGCTCATCATGAAATCTTTCTCTCTTTATTCAGTGTCTCCAGTGTCCAAGGAAGAAAATGGCATTGTATGTCCAGCCTGCTACCCAGAGGATGGCACCTTGTGTAGCCCACAGCCCCTCAAGTGCACAGGGACAGAGACAAAATGCATTGATATTAAGGGTATGGATTTTCCCTAAGCATTTTGGGTCATCCTCTTAAAGGGCACAAAGTGTCAGCCATCTATTGCTGTGTATCTAATTACATCCAATCTTAGCAGCTTAAGAAGACATGTGTCACCCCACGGTCTGCAGGTGGCAGGTCTGAGAGTGGCACAGAGGTGGTGCTGGCTCAGGCTGTCTCCTGAGCTGTGTTCCAGCCGGCAGCAGGGGCTGAGATCGCTCAGAGCCAGGATCTGCTTCCAAGCCCATGCAGCCTCCATTCCTCATCCTGGGGCTCTTCCTAGGTCTCCTGGGGGTCATGACGTGCCAGCTGGCTTCCCTCAGAGCTGGGATGAGAAGTGGGTGGGGAAGCTGAGGCTCTTCACAGCTCATCTGAGTAGAGACACTGCTTCATTTCTCCTACCCTCCCAGTCACATAGAACCACCCTGGTGCACCAGGGGAGGAAGGCATGGAGGCTCCGTCAGTAGGGGTGGGACCTATAGCTGCCGTGATAGTGCATGATGCCCACAAGCAAGTGGTGGTAGAGGACCAAGGGCCTGGGTATCCCTCCTAGGATTGCAGGGAGCCAGGGGCAGGAGACAATTGAGCAGCTCCAAGGAGAGCAGAGGAGAGAACTGGGGACACATGGGCTGTCATGTTGTCCTGGAAAGGGACCGTGTACAGTGAACATGAAGGGTGGACACCCACAGTCCTCCCTGTCACCCTCACCACCATTACCTCTAAGAGCAAACCCTCGGGGCCAAGCACTAACTTTCTGCATGGTGTCATTGTGACTCCAGTGAAGGTTTTCGAGTTTTCCTGAGAAGGAGAAAGCCTGTGTTTGTGGTGAGGGTGCAGGAGCCCCTCAGATGGGAGCAGGAGAAGCCACCATGGGGTGTCCTTTCTGGGCTGGACAGCTAGATGGGGCACTGTCAAGTATTTTCTGATCAACATGTAAAGGGTTCCCTGGAATTAGTGGCATTTGAGGAACTAAATAATGTTGGAGCTGAGAGTTTGATGAGCATGAAGGTTTGTCACAGTTTTTTCTTTTCTTTTCTTTTTTTTTTGAGTAATTTGGAGGAGGTTCTGAGACTAGCAGGGAGGGCTCTCTGTCTAGCTGATCTGACCTGAATGAGGGAAATGGGTGTCATCTGGGATACAGAGGAGAGGTAGTGTCTCTGTAGTGGGGCAGTCTTTCTGCTCCAGGTTTCTGTTGCATGTGTCAACCCTGGGCAGAGGGGAACTTATCTACAGTATTTCCCTCTGGGTTCCCAAAGGAAGTAAAGGTGCAGAAGAGGACAGGGATCCCAGATGTGTTCAGCCAAATCCTTGAGATCCGACCTCCAACCTCCTTCCCTGCCTTTATCAACCACATCTCTCCTAGGGAGGCCATAGAGGCTCTGCTCTTGCCTCTTAGACAGCAGGGTACTTTTAACATCCTTCCACCACTGGAGAGATGGTGGAACCAGAGGAAAACTCGCTTGGTCCCAAGATGGGGGTGCATGATTGTCATGCCAAAGGCAGAGGTTAGGAGTCAAGGGCCATTCTGATGAACTTTGTCCTTCTCAAAGGAAGTAGAGAAATGGACATGAAGACAGGGTGAGAAGGAGAGACAGGGTGACAGAGAGTCTAACTGCCAATCTTTCTCCCACAGGGGTGACTGGTGGTAATCCTCCTTCAACAATATCTGCTATGGGTTGTGCAACTGAAAGTGCTTGCAAATTGGATACGATAGAATTGAATTATGAATTGGAGATCAACTGTGTAAAGCCGATCAGTGGGAGCCCTGCGCTGACACCCATTATCTCGTCCACTCTGACTAGTCTTCTCCTACTCAAAGTCTTGCTTTGATTGCTCGAGGGTGGCAAATTCATCATTCCACAACCTGCAAACGTGAATGTCTTCTGAGGGTCCTTCTCCAGCATACTCAACAGTATAGATTTAAAGAGCTGATGCTTACATACATATGTATATGCTTACTTGTTTGTACCTGAGGTTAAAATGAATAATAATTGTTATTTATTCTCTCAGGGGCTCTTTCTTCACCCAAGTACACATTTCAGAGGAAGTCTGAGATGAGATCTCTAAGAATCTCTATGGTCCCTCCATGGTCTCAATGCATGTTCTTGGCCACACATCTAGGAATACACCTCTTTTCTGAAATCCTCAGCCCCTGCCCTCCAATCCTCAATTTCCTTCTGCTAATGAAAATGCTTTTGAATGAATGATTCAGGGTACAGCACGGTGCTCTCCCACAGTTTGTAGAGTCTCGGGTACAGCTGAAGCTCCCTACCTCAGATCCACTTGTGTGGAATCCTTGTCATGCTCTCTGGACACTTCTGCTTCCAAAGATGGACACAGGCATAGGTGGTCTCTGAAGGTACTAAGAAGGAGATTGGGATGTAACTCAGTTCGTAGAGTGCCTGCCTCGTGCACAAAGCCCTGAGTTTAATCTCCAGTACCACAAAAAATTAAAAAAAAAAAAAGAGAAAAAGAATGAAGATTCATCATCAGCACTCAAGACAGGTGTGTTTCATCTTCATAAGGCACGTTTGAGGCTATGGTTGCCACTGCATACCTCAGATGGTGCCTGTGAGGAGGTGGGGGATCCAGGAGAGGAAGAATCTTTACAGAAACCTCCTGGTGCTGACCCACCACAAAGTGCCCCTGCAGCCTGCTCAAAGGGACACCTTGGTTCTCTAGCTCTCTCTCCCAGAGGGTGCAGCCTCCTCCTGAAGTTGGAGCAGCGTGTCCCAGCAGGTATTTCTTTCTTGGGCGTTTGTAAAGCCAAGGATGTCCTTGCTCAGGTCAGGCCTTCCTGAGTCTCCTGTGAGTAGCTCTTCTTTTCCTCCTGGGCACAAGCCATGACCAGCTCACAGCTCTCTCTGCCATTCTCTATGGGTGAGGGCAGTGCACCTCCAGCCTGCTCTGTGGAACCCTTTGGCACATGCCCACATTTGTTTCCTGCACTTGCAACTGTGTGCAGTGGACTCTGAGACCCAGAGGAGGGCTGAGTCTCAATAGGAGAGAAGATGCCCAAGTTAGAACTAGGATTGTTGATGGACAGAGTTGATCTGGGAAGGGATGTATGGGTTCTTGTTGGACCTTGTAATTGAGGAGCAAGAATTAATTCCTTCTGTTCCCCATGAGAAGGGATTGGATTTCAATGATGATAAAAAGGCGTAACATATGTGGAGGGCTTACTACACCCCAGCCACCGTACTACTCACTCCATATGCATTGACTCCATTCTCACAAAATGCAATGTATGTATTATGGTCATCCCCATCTCACAGATGAAGAAAGAGACAAGGTCTTCCTCTCCCTCCCCACCTGCCTAGGGCCTAAGGGCAGGAGAAGAGCAGCCCAGGGTACCTTTTCTCAACTCTTGTGCTGGGAGGATGGCTTCCCTGAGGTGTGAGGTATCTACTTCCTTTTCTTTAATAAGTAGCCAGTTAACCCCCATCTTTCACACTAGATCATTTACTATCTGTGCTGACCCCCTGGCCTTGGCCTGTGTCTCAGTACTAGTTATAGAAATTTAAAATTTGGGAACATCCTTCTTCATTTTTTATAAGTGGTATCAGTTTTTAGGGCTCCCATAACAAACTATGAAAAAAACTGGTGGCTTTAAGCAACAATCCATTCCTCATGCTTCTGGATGTCAGTCTGGCTGCAGCCCAGGTGAGTGCAGGACAGGTTCCCTGTGGGAGTAAGGGGACGTTTGGTTTCCATGTCCTCTCCATTCTGGTGGCCCTCTGTACAACTGTACAGCTCTGACATCTTCCAGGGTCACCTGTTGGCTGTCTGCCTCTGTCACCATGTGCCCCTTCCTGTTGGTCCTCTTTTGAGGCCCTTGTGATTACATGGGGCCACCAGCCAAGTTGGCATCATTTCCCCACCACAAGATCCTTAGTCCCAACTTCAACGGCTCTTTGGAAGATATATTCACAGAACTGGGGATTAGAATGTGTACTTATTTGGAGGACAATATTCAGCCCATCACATAACTGAACTATTTGAAGTAAAAAAAAGGGAACTATTGAAACTCTTGTGCGTTGGGATCTGTCGTTGGAAGGATCCTGCCCAGGAAACTCAGTTAGGGCTGGACTGCCTCTGGAGAGGACTTGGCTCACATGAAGCCCCTTGGACCAGCTGGGGAAGTAAGCCCAGGGAGGTTAGTAGGAGTCTTTCCCAGAACACTGGCCATCATCGATGGCGTCCTACATGAAAGCTGATAAAAATATAGACACTTCTTCTGTTGCCTTCTGATGAGACCAGAGGTTAAGGCACAATGCAGGCCACTGCTCCAAGATGCAGGTGTAGGGCAGTGTGTCTTGGGGGCCTAAGTGAGCAGAGAGGAACTTGTGTCCCCGCAGTGACGTCCCTTCTCCTCTCACAGATGCGGACCTCACAACCTTCCAGTCCCTTGCTTAGTCCCCATCCTTTGTGGAGGGTGGGTGTCTATGATAAATCCTCTCCTGGCCCAGTCCTGAATGCCTTCATGAGCACCCAATGTCCAGGCCCAACGCTGCTGCAGTGTCTGTGCCCTTGGAATCCACTCCACAAGCCCAACACCAGAAGTGCCCTGCCCCTTGTGTTTGGGGACCAAGCATTCCGCAGTGTGGCCGCTGTGTTCAGCTCTAGTCTGCTCACCACCTGGCTCCTCCGCCCTCGAGCTCATAAAGACCCAAACCCCTGCCCCTTGTCTGTGCTGCCCCCTCAGATAGGCCACTGCTCCCCTCCCACAGTCCTTCAGCTCCTGGCCTGCTCTCCTGGACTGTCCTGGATCCCGCTTCTGATCTGCTCTGTTTGTCTATGGTGTGGTGTGGGGTATGTGCTTGTTGGCACGTCTCAGAGAGAAGCCCACATGGACCCCCACCCAGCATGGGCCTTCTCCTGGAAGCTTGCTATGGTCTGTATGTGAGATGTCCCCATAAACCTCATGCTAATGCAGAAATCTTCAGAGGTGAAAAATTACATGATGAGAGCTGCAGCGTATTCAGGGGATTCATCCTGATATGATTAACTGGGTAGTAACTGTACGCAGGTAGGGCGCTGTTAGGGGAGGACAGGGTGAGCCTTGGGCTTTATTTTTTTTCCCTCATAGATGGAGTCTCCCCTGCTCTCTGATGTTGCCATGAGCTGCCTGCTTCCCTCCTCCACACTCTTCTGCCATGATGTTCTGCCTCATCTCTGACCCAGAGTCCTGGCGTTGGCCCTCTATGAACTGAGACCTCTGAAATTGTGAGCACCAAATAAACTTTTCCTCCTTTGTATTGTTCTTGTCAGGTGTTTTGGTCACAGCCATGGAAAGCTGACTAGAGCAGGGCTCTATCAGGGAGCTGGGGACAGACTTTCATATCCTTCCTGAACTTTCCACCATTTGAGGAGGAGCGCGGACAGGTGTTAATCTCCCTGGGACTCACTGACTCTTCTCACCTTGCTTGTTTCGAGTACTGACCCACTATGATGCAAAACCCAGAAAACACAGCTCTCCCTCAGGAGCTGACCCTTGCAGAACAGTGTCAGGATGCACATCACTGTACAGAATTCCAAGGACAGCTGGCCAGCAGGGACAGGGACACCCAGGGAGGGTGAGGACGTGCCCTCTGACTGAGGCCTTCTGGCATTGAGCTTGGGGGTTGAGGGAGCATCTGCACGAGAACCCCACTCCTGTGCAAGCTGGAAACTGGTCAACAATGGAGCCCAGAGAGGCAAGAGTTAGACTAGCCTTCAGGGAGCGAGGCTCTGCAGGAGGAAACTTGGGGCAGTGTTGAGGACTCCAGCTGGTTCCAATGCTTAGGGGCTTATTTCCCAGGTCCCAGAGGCTGGGGATCTGAGACCAAGGTGTCAGTTGGTTTCTTGTGAGAAGTCTCCTTGGGTAGCAGATGGTGGTCTTCTCACTGTGACCCTATGTGGTCTTCCTTGCATCCTAATCTCCTTATGAGGACATCAGTCACCCTGATTAGAGCCTGTGTGATATGGTAACTCAGTGAGCTCTGTAGAGAGGCCATGCTTGGGATAAAGGGGCTGGGACTTCAACATGTGAATTCCAGGGGTGCAACTCAGCTGGTAGCTAAGGGCTGGAGAGGAGGTCTAGGGAGTGGTCATCAGGATGGCTCTCAGTGCTCACTCCACACAAGCTCCTTCCCTTTTCCTTCTCATCTCTACCCCTATCTTCTCATTTCTCACTCAATTTTCCTTTTATTTCTCCATGATCATTTCCCAGTGCCACTAGTGGTCCCTGCATTTCTCTCCTATAATCAGCAATCTCAGCGCCTGAGGTTTGTCCCTTCTCTTCACCAGGGCTGAGAGCAGCCTTTGCCCCTGCAGAGACCCTGTAGTCAGGGCACCTGGAAGAACAGTCCTGCTCTCCTTGGCTGCCCTGCTTTCCTGGGGTTGGAGGGAGGAGCGGTCAGCTTTCTTCTTCCATCTTTTTCTCCAAGATAACAGGTGAATTTGGAGCCAGGGCCACGTGATTCAGGGACTTCCATTGTAGGTGAGGAATCGTCTGCTGGGCTTGGGGGGAAAGGTGTCCAGGAGCTGGCGGCCAGGGCACATGTGTGCCTGGAGATTCTCATGAAACCTTGGGCCTCAGGAGCTGCCAGCAGCAGGAAGGTTGTGTTATGACCCAGGAAAACCTTGGCCACCTCTGAAGGTGAGCTGCAGGACAAGGAATTAGTTTGGTTACAAAGTTAATAAAAATAAATCTCATTATTAGACCCATATTGCTGTTCCATTTAGAGGAGCTGCCCTGGGAGGTGGGGGGATATTCTGTCATGGGCACAGTGGCCAAAAGCAAATTAACTTAGTTTTATAAAAATGATTTTAGTATAGGGGCTGGGGTTGTGGCTCTGAGGTAGAGTGCTCACCTAGCACGTGCAAGGCCCTGAGTTCGATCCTCAGCACCACATAAAAACAAATAAAATGAAGGTATTGTGTCCAATTGCAACTAAAAGAAAATTTTAAAAAATAAAAATACTTTAAAAAATGATTTTAGTATAAAATGCAAACATTATGCTTATCTATTTTTAAAGTAAGGGAACATTATTGATCTATAAAAGAGATTTTAAAAGTGGGGTAGGCTAAACAGAAAATAAAAATGAAACATTTACTTTGGTTCTCCCCGGTTACACTGGGCACAACAGGGAACAGAAGGTATAAGCACACAGATGGAGCCATGGTGGAGGGCACAAGCCCAGGTACCAGCCAAGGGAAGAGCAGGGCAAGCTGTGTTTGGGATCCTTCCTCTGTGGCCACTGCTCACCATTGACCTGGCCCTTTCCTGTGTCCACCTCTCAATGCAGTCATGATGCTGTGTGCTGGACTCTGGCACCAGTGAGGGCCTTCTGTGCAGCTCCAGGCTGAGGTGGGTGTGTGCCCAGAGCACTCCACGGCCACCCCTGGGCCGTCCTCAGTGACAAGCAGGTTGTGGCTTGGTCCCTGCATCTCTCCCCCTCCCGGCAGCCTCCTGGCTGGCTCATGGAGCTGGCAGCACTGGTGCCTGGCGAGGTGCCCTTGAGGAGGGGCCATGGGCCTGAGGCACAGTCACGGGAGGAGGACACCATGCTGGGGGCAGCTGACCTGCACTGTTGCTGAGAGTGTGCGAGATGGGGCTCCAGAGGCCTGTGTGGAGCACTTTCCTGTCCCTCTCCTGGTTTCCTTCTCTTCTAGAATAAACACCCCTCCCTCAGGCCTTGCTCAGCAGGTACCTTGACTGTTGCTCTCCCCTCAGAGCAATGGAGGACGGAAGAACCCTCGCACCTGCCCCATGTCAGCAGCTGTCAGCCTCCCTGTGCCTTGCCACTGTATTCTGAAGTGTGTGTGTGTGTGTGTGTGTGTGTGTGTGTGTGTGTGTGTGACATGTGTCTCTGTGACCGTAAGCTATCTGTCACCTGCCATTTCCCTCATGAGTATCCCACTGTCCATCCCTGATAAGACTTGTAAGGTATGATTGCTGTATCATAATCACACCAAGAGATTAGCTGTGGTCCCTTAATATCCTCCAACCCCGAGCCTGGTACAGTTTCTCAGCTGTCTCAGAGATGCCATGTGCGGTCAGCTGGTGTTAGAACAAGGACCCTCAGCCCACACTGAGATCCTCCCTCAGACCTGTTCCATGGGTCTTGCTTTATGATGCTCCCCCCAGTTTTGTTGGATCCCCTCAGCTGTTGGGGGGAAGGGCCTGCTCCCTGGGGCTGTCCTGTGTTCTGTCTGTGGTGAGGACTTCCCCGTGGTGACCTTCAGCTTGTCTTCCAGTTCCTGGTATCCCTGTGCCCTGCCTGCTGCTGTCCAGAGGCCCCGTCCTCAACCAGGGGACTGTTCATGTCAGCATGGTCCTGCACGCTGCCTGCAGGTGTCTGAGGAGACTCTGGGTCACTGGTGATATGGCTACTGTGGCTAAGGGCTTAATTGTGAACAGTACTTAATTGTAATTCATCTAGATTCACCATCAGTCCTGCACGGAGCCAGGGCTGCCTTGTTGGACAGCTGTGGTCAGAGGCCGGTGGACTCAGACAGGTGGCCCCGGGTAACACCTCCTCAATGGCCTCTCCCCAGGCACCCGTGCTGCTAGCTCTTTGAGCCAGCCAGGAGGTTGTCTGGAGGAGGGAGGAGGAGAGACTCAGAGCCCAAACCGCCATCTGGTTCTGAGCAGGGACACAGGCAGTGTTGTGGTGTCAGGGCCCCAAACCCACAACATGTGCTTCCTGGGCTTTTCGGAGATTGGGATTGACAGGAGGCCCTGGGTCACCAGCATTCCCCACCTCCAGGCCTCTCTCAGCCTCTGCCTGTGTTCAGCTGGCCTCTATGGGGCTCCTGGTCGGTCAGGGCAGTGCCTGAGGGGAGCCTCCAGACCTCCAGACGCACTGAGCTGGGGTAGCGGCTTGTGATTCTGCAGTGGCTGTTGGGAGCCTTGCTGGAGCCTCTGGCCCCTGGTAATGGCCGTGCTTGCCTCTGTGCAGGAGAAGCCTTCAGGCTGTACCAGGACATGTCCTGCTCAGGACAGAACTGCACGCAGGAGCTGGACCCCTTCACCGTCCATGTGGTTTCTGCGAAGCACGTCCACTTTGCCAGCCAGTGCTGCCAAGGACAGCCCTGTGGAAATACCAGCAATGTCCTGGGTGTGTGCTGGCCTGGGCTGCTGCCCGCCTCCTACTCCTGCCCTCTGCACCCACGCCCCTTCCCCTTGGGGGGGACCTCAAGTCCCAGCACTTCCTGCATCCCTTGATGACGTTCCCTTCTGACATTTACAACCATTACGTGAGGAACCAGTGTGACAAACTGGCCCTGCTACCATGCTGTCCCCCCTCAGTAAGGACAGGTGCTAAGAGCACCCTGATGTGCAAAGGGCAGTGGATATCCTCAGTATTTCTCAAACTCAGGGTCTCAGGTCTTCTGTGAAGATGCCGGGGATCCCAGACAGCTTTTATTTATTTATATTTTACTTATTTACATATTTCTCTGACTTAGAGGTCAAAGCTAAGAAAATACAGAAATCATGTACAATTCACTCAAAAAATAATTAGACAACAACACAAGTATGGTTTTAGGTAGAAATACTACATTTTACAAAACGAAACCGTTTTGCGGGTGGAGTGGTGTCCCTGGGTGTCCTGCAGAGCTCTTAGTTACTGGGGCAGCCCGCTTGGCCGCCTGCTCCAGCTGCTGGTCTGCTGCGTCTCTCCCACCACGGGCTCTGGAAACTCCATGAGGCTCAGAGGTGCCCTCATGCGGCCTGCATCTACAGACCCAGGGCCTTGGACCCCAGTTTGACCACTGCTGTCCTAACCAAAGGCTTTCCTATGAAGAGACAAAAATGTGGCCCCGAGGCAAGGTTCATGGCCACATCACAGAGCCAGTGAGCTCAGAGCAGGGCTAGTCTCCATGCTTCCTTTCCCTCTTATCAGGATGATGAGTCAGGGCCTGCTCCTGTGTTCAGGGAGAGGCTTGACCTCAGATGCCTGCTGGCCAGGCTCAGTGCACTTGGCTAGTGTTGCTCTTGGTTGTCGGTGCCACCTTCCTCTTCTCAGTCTATCCCCTGGGTCCTGAAGGCGGTGACCTGCCAGGGCAGGTGCCTGAGCGCATGGAGTATCGACACTGCTGAGACCTGTGTCTGGGCCGGGTCCTGAGGCCAGGATCGGGGCTGCTTATTCTCGTGTGGGTCCCTTCCCCAGGGCAGGGACACTTTCCATGTGGTCACAGGTCCTTAGTAATAGTTCTCACTCTGCCCAGTCCCTGCCCCAGAAGACAGGTCCAGCAACACCATGTGCCCTGCTTGCTATGGACTCAACATGACTTCCTGCAGCGAGAAGACCCACAGGTGTAGTTGGGAACTGCAGTGTGTCCAGCTAGAGGTGGACGTTACGAATTGTACGTCTAGGAGTCCAAGGTCCTTCATGAGATTGAATTGAGAGCACATCAGGCCCTGGGTCACCATCCACACAGGGGCTGGGTGGGGGGGATGCCTGACGGGGAGCCTGCTGGGGCACTGAGCCCTCTGTGGTGTCTGCCCTCAGAACCCAGAGCTCCTTCTCCTGTGCCCCCGTCAGGCCCTGTCCTCCTGTGACTGTGGTCCAGCCAGGCTCATTAATGGCAGCAGGAAACTCCTCACGTTGCTTCTCTTCCTGGTTGCCATTGGTCTGTGGTGTGGATGGGGCCACTTTTCTTCCTCTAAAACCTGCACTTCTCTTCTCCACTGTCATGGCTGAAGCGCAGTGTAGGGTGTCAGGGCACCAACACCTGAGTATAATTTGACTTCATTTTTTGCCAAATGTCATTTCCAACACTTGACTGTGATCATGGATTTTTGACTGGGGTTGAGCACCAGACTTATCCTGAGTTTCTTTGTGCTTCTTGTTTCAAATAGAATTTACCTTTTAGAAAACGTTTAGTCACAGCAACATTCAGAGAAGACAGAGATTTCCCATTGACCCCACATGGACCCTCACTGTCACCTTCCCGCAGAGGGCATGTTCCTTACCAGGGATCAACTTGCACTGGCACGTCCTTGTTCCCAAAGTTCATAGTGGACATCAGGAGTTTCTCTGAGTATGGACGATGCTGGGGTTTGAACAGGGGTGAATTGACATGTCCATGACCCCACTGCAGTTTGGACAGAGCATTTTCTCTATGTCCCTGGATCCCAGCCCTGAGGCCTCCATCCTTCCCCAGGAGACTATGGTGACTGCCGACCTCTGTTGTCCCTGAAGGTTTCCTTCCCTAGAATGTCCCGTGACTGGCCACACAGCACGGAGTCTTCTCAGAAGGGCTTTGTTTTCATAGCAGGAGCATTTCAGGCTCTTTTGCTTTGTTTTGGGGCTGCTGTTGACCCCAGGGTCTCACATGTGCTGGGAAGAGGCTGCAGGGGAAGAAGTGTCCCACTGGGACCCCCAGGGCATGACTGAAGACCCAGGGAGGAGAAGGCCCTGCAATCCAGGACATGTCCACGTTCAGGTTTAGAAAGTAAGGTGGCCTGGAGTGGCCTTGGGTGGAGCGTTGCTGTATAAAGAGTTTAAATATGCAGATCTGTGCGGGTCCCTACTGTCTGGATTGCTGACCACGCTTCAGGAACAGAATCCCCCCCAAGGCCCTCTGATGGTGCTGCACCTCCACTCGCACACTTACTCCCTTCCACCTTTATTTTGAAATAATTTCCTACTTACTGGAAAGTTGAAAAAGCAGCACTGAGTTGCAGTCTCCCTGCCCCAGCCTCCCCTGGAGTTCACTCTTAGAAACCAAAAACACTTTCAGAAACTTGCACCAGGAGCAGGGCAGCACGACACGGCACTGTTGGCTGACAGGCTGCCTTTCTCCTTCTTGCCCTCTCCTAGTCCAGGATAGGATTCTTTGTAATTATTCCTCATGTATCTTATTCTCCTCCAGCCTGTGGCTGTTCTGGATTCTATTTTGTAAGACCTGTGTGAGTAGGATTATTGGCCATTATTTTGTAGAATGCCTCTCTGTCTGACACTGTGGCCTGGTGACCCTGAGGTTACACATTTTCGGCAACAATGCCACAGCAATGCTGTGCCCTCTGTCATCTTGTCAGGAGGCCCGTGCTGTCACTGAGGCCTATTGCTTATGATGTTATCTCAACTATTTGTTTCAGGTGCTTTCGACCAGGGGTTACCCTCTGTAAAGTTACTATGATGTTTGAATAATAGGCTAGATTTTGCCGCTGTAATAGACAAATCTCAGTAACAACTCATAATGGAAGTTCGTATCTCAGTCACCTGAACTCTGTATAACGCTGCTGATTGACAGCTGTCCTGGGTGGCTCTGTCCAGGTGTGAGGAAAGAGCCAGGCTTCATCTACTCCACAGTGCTACCATCCCGGGGACTTGCTGGACTCTCCAGTAGGTGTTCTGCATGTGGTCCTCGGGTGGGCAGAGAGAGGGCCTGGAATGCTGTGCCAGATCAGTGACGTCCATCACCTAGGCTCAGATCTCAGTGATTATTGCTATCTCAATCACACAGCCTGGGAGAGGGCAGTTTATCAGGGCCTCCCTGCAGCCTCTGGGACAGAAGAAACATTTCTCAGTGGTCAGCGCATGGTCTTTAGAGCCAGAGTATGGGGACAAGTGCATGGAGTACTGCACACATGGCATATGTTAAGTGCGTCTGAGTGGCAGGCCCTTCCCCTCATGCTAGGCGTGTGAGCAGCAGGCTACTTATCCCATAGGCACAGACCTGGGCGTGAGGTCATGTGTTGCAGTCCCTGTGCTTGCTCCACAGCCCACTCCTTGATTGGTCACTGCAAGGACAGTTAGCAGACATTGCATTGGTGGCTGCCTGTAATCTGCTTAGCTACTGCCTGAGTATATATACATGGTAACTGCACACTAAAATCAGACCTGCTTCCTGCTTGGTCTCTGGAGGTCTTGATTAGCGACTCTTCAGCCCCACTCTCTTCTACCCTGTTCTGTGGACCTCCTTGCTGGATGAGAGAGAGCTCATCAAAGAGAGGCTGACCTCAGTCCCAGCCCTACACTTGGACAAGCAACCTTCCCTCCTCATGCTTGCTGCCCCCTCTCCTGCCACAGGTGCAGGGGGTGGTGGCAATGTCTGCCTGAGGTCCTGTCCTTCCCAGGGAGCTCTCAGCACAGTGCTTGGCCAGGAGTGACTGTTCGTGTTTAGTGGGTGTCTATAGTTTGGAAGCTGCTCCCCGTGCAGTAGGGAGAGGGGACACACTGGAAGCCATCATGTGGAAAGGTGCAGTGCTGGTCTGGCCCATTGCCCTTTGACATCACCAGCCTCATTGAGGCTATGGCTGCCTCTGTTCTGCTCAGACTCCCCTGTCCTCTCACTCTATCCCCAGCCCCTCCAGGGATGGACACCATGCCCAGGCATCTTCTCTGCTGCCTCCCTTCACAGAGCCTACCTCCTCTCAAACCCTTGGAAGCCTCAGACAGGCTCATCTTGGCTGGGATGAAGCAGCAATGCATTTGAGGACCCCAGAGTCACACAGGAGAGTGGCCTGCAGATTCTGCAGTTCCATATCCCAGGAGGTCTCCACAAGAGTTCCAGTGACTCAGGAGTGTTAGATTGAGGTCCTGGGGATAAATGAAGGAGAAGAAGTGGGACTGGGTGTCCATTCTGGAAGCCTTCCAGGCTGCAGGGTGTGGGAGAATGATGAGGAAAAGACGGGATAGGGAGAGTTAAAGTGGAGCAGTGGGGGCTGGCCCAGACAGAAGTCTGCCATCCTTCCCACAGCAGGGCATTGGGCAAAGTGCTTTTCCTACTCAATCCTGCCTTCCTGTTCCTGCCTGGTCATGCTCAACTCCCTACTCCTGTCCCCAGCTGGGCATGGGCTTCCTACTGAGGTAAAATTCCTTTGCTGTCAATGTTTTCTTCATCCAGCCTGGCTCAGAATAAGCTATTGCATCTGAGAAGCTCCTCAGACTTTGACATTCATGTATGGCTGGGTTAATTGCAAATCATGGCCTCAACTGTCAGCAGCACTTTATAGTTTGTAAGTCTCTTTTCCCAGAGTTCTTATTTTCTTTCTGTTTCTGTTAGTGCATCATAAGTACACCCAGTCATGGGTTCACGGGGACACATCCAGAGATGCCCAACTCATAATCTGCTCCAATTCTTTCCCAGGGCCTCCGTTTTTCCTTCTCTCTTCTCTCTTTCTGCTTTCCTTTCCTATTCTTCTGGTCTTTCTTCTATTAATTTATGTGTATATTTTTTCTTGTGCACGCATTAAAAGTGGGATTCATTGTGATATACTCATACAAGCATAGAGCATTTTAAAAAATTTTATTCCCCATTTTTTTCTGGTCCCTATCCTTGTCCCTCTTGTCCTCCTTTGTCTCCTCTACTACTTTTCCCTTCAATTTTATGAGATTTCCCTTGTATTTCTTCATTATCTGAGTTTGGCTTATTTCACTTAGCATGAAGTCCTCCCAGTTATTTTATTTTGAATAACTTTGGGCATATAACTTTTGCATACAATCATACTGCATGCATGATTCATATACAACCAGGTATATGTGCAGAGTGAGATACTTCAACAACCATCCCCATGTTACAGCTTCCCCTGGCAGATAAGGAGTCCCACCCCTAAAGCACCCCTGGTCTCCTCATAGTCCACCTCCCTCTGGCCATCTGCCTCTCCTGGAAGTGACAGGCATCACAGTCCGTTCAGCTGAGTTATTACTCAGAACTACTCTGGGTGAGAGTGGCTCTTCCCAGAGGCAGCCCTGTGCCATGGAGTGGGTAGACCAGCTGTCTGCACAAGACTCACGCCCTTCTGGCCCTACTGGCTGCTCACCCAGGAAGAGGGGAGGGGATGCCCTCCAATCTGGGCTCTGGGCTGGATGTAGCACCTCTGCTTGGTTGAATTGTGATCAGAACCAAATTTCCAAATAATCTTTAATCTGAAATAAAATTGAACCAAAGTAAAACCCACTTCTTCCTCCAAGTGTCTTCTGTGTACTTTTTAACTACACAAGTGGCTCTAGAAATCTTTTGTAGAGTCCTAAGCACCCAAGTCTGGTTTTGGATCTGAGCATCAGCGTGAAGAGGATTGAAAAAGAGCTGCCCAGCAGGTGTCAGTGGACTTGGGACAGAGTTGCTGGTAGCCTGGGGAAAATAGGTACTGCATCAAGTGAATCTAGAAATTTTATGTCCCCAAAAGTGTTCCCACCAGGTGAGTTGCAGAGTAAGGGTTCAGGAAGGACAGTGCCAGGAAAGAGGAGGACTAATCTGTGCCCGGTGCTCACAGGGGATCATTCTCAGAACCAGGGCTCTTATTTTTTTTATCATATTAATATTTACCATAATTTATTTAATTAAAAACATTGAATCCATACAAACTTATACATACTCATAGGCTGCTGTGTGATGTTCCAACACATGTGCCTGCATCGTGTAAGGTTCAGATCAGGTGAGCACGTCCTTCTCCACACATTCTCCCTCCATCTGGGGAAAGCATTCAGGGTTCTTTTCTCTCACTCTTTAAAACAGGCAGTGTAGTGTCACACTCCTGCACAACAGAAAGCCAGACCTTGTTTCTCCAGACTGGAACCTGCCCCTGTGGACTGGGCTCCCCACTTCCCTGCTCTCCCCAGGCTCCTGGGGAGCAGCTTTAAAGTAGTAATTCCCTCTGGATCCTCTCAGGGTCTCTGGCACAGGACAAACTGGGACCCTAGCCCTTTGTCAAAGGAAGCCAGAAATTACTTTGTCAAAGTCAGGTGATGAGAGACAGGTTTTCTGGACTTCAATGAAGCTCAAGTTTAGGGAGACAGCCCTATATGTCCGATAAACATTTTCCTGACATGGAAGAAAACTTGAATTTTCCATCACTCAGGTGGGAGCTTCTCTCTGAAATCAGTGTGTAGATCGACCCCTAGTCGACATACTGGGAAAGTACAAATGATCAGTAAATGTCCTCATTTTCATGTGTTGTCAGACCCATCCTCAATGTCTTCCATGAGAGAAGGCCTTAGGAATTCACCTACTGAGGAAATCAAGAAGACCCCCCCCTCACCCCACACACAACTTAAAACCAATAAGAACAAATTCAGGGAGATATTTGGAGGATCTAAATAAATATCTTGGGATGTTTCATAACTTATGCCAGGTGCTTGACCTCACCTGGAAAGATATCATATTATTACTTAGCCAAACGTTAGCCTTCAATAAGAAAAAGGCCACCCTAAAGCCAGTAGATAAAGAATTTGGGGAAGAGCCTACATCTTGCCCATGCCCTAGCATCACAATCTAGAAACAAACCTAATTATTCATCTAGAGCACAAGCAATTCCCTGAAACAACCCTGACTGGAACTCAAATGATGAACAGGAAGCTTGGAAGATCACACATTTCCAAATGTTGGTCCTTGAAGCCATCAAGAAGATCAAGGAAAAGCCCTGAGATTTTCATGGAAAAACTCAGGGAGACAATAAAAACACACCACCCTAAATCCTGAATCCATAAAGGGCCACTTACTTTTAAAGGATAAATGTACCAAAAAAGTTTTCCCTCTGTGTTGTGAACATGTTTTGGAAGCCTTTAAGATGTTAAAATTGGGCCTTATTTTGAGCCTGTTCTCAACTTACCTATGGAGCAAGATTTAACCTGTTTGCTGCTAAGGTTGTAGGAATGGTCACACAAAATAATGGAACTTCTCAACAGCCAGTAGCTTATCTCATTAAGAAGCTTAGCATCATAGCTTTGTTCTCAAAATTAATAGAAAGCAAGATATCATAATTTCATCATCCAAATCTGTCCAATTGTCAACTATCAAAAAATGGTTAAAATGTCTTGTGCATGAGGTTTCTGTTCAGAATAGCAGTTTGTCCAGCTCCTTTTAGACTTCCTCAAGGACTTACATTGAAGTGCAAATGGAAGAATCCTGCAAGCTCAGTTGGAGACTGATATGAGGTCCAAGGGGGGTGGGCAGGGAATTAAAAGTGTCTTTTACCTGAACTCAAACTAGACTAAACCAAAAAGTAAATTGTATAATACTTTACTAATTACTGAATTACTGCTTAGCATTTTCTATAAGACTTTTGCTTTTTCTTAGATTCTGTATTTTTTTTTAGCTTATGATTTTGATCCTACAGACCTTGGTTAATGTTTGTCCAATCAGTCTTATTTTTTATTCAACTATGGAATTTTTAAACATTGCAATGGAAATTTCACCTGCAAAAAGCTACAAGGCCTTTACTATTGTGTTATGTGTGCATTCTTGTGTTATGTGTTGTATGTCTGTACTTGTGTATATCCTTATATCATATACATGATATAAAAATTGGTAGATATATAAGGAACTCTCACAAAATTATAGAAAATAGATCCACCCTAATAGATCACCCGAAATTCACATGATTTAAAATGGTTCAATTTAAATTGGGTTAACAAATGAAAGTAAAGATGTCTTTAAAATTAAACTTAACTCACAAGTCTCTTTAGGTGGTTAAAAAAACCATTAGAATGTTGATGTCTACAAAATGTCTAATATCACTTGGTTCCAGGTCTTCTCTTCAAGAAGAAAGAAATGACTAATACTGTTTAATACACTTGTCTGATATTTTGGTAGAATAAGTAAAGTAGATTTACCATGGGTTTATTCATATTTATGAGTAGTTTTGTTTGTTATACATTTGATTAATTTACAAGGTTAAATGCTCAATGTTAAATATGCCATCAAATAATATTAACTTCTTGAATTCCATTGATGACATTATTGATGTTTCTATAAATTGGTAAATGAAGAAAAAAAGGGCTTAAAGTTGCTTTGTTATCACTGAAAAGGGTTACTAAAAATTTAAAGTCCCAACAAGTATAATTATATATACTTAAACATTATGTTTTCTTGGAATAATAAACAGATGCAATTCCATATACAAAAGTTTATAGAACATTTCTATGTACAAAAATAGCAAAAGTTTCAACTGTTCCAATTAAGAGTACTATAAATGACAAAGTATTTTTTATTAAAATAAAATAATTTGCCTAGGGCTGAGGTTATGACTCAGTGGTAGAGCACTCATCTAGCATGTGTGAGGCCCTGGGATCAATCCTCAGCACCACGTAAAATAAAGATATTT
Source organism: Callospermophilus lateralis (assembly GCF_048772815.1). Classification (NCBI taxonomy): domain Eukaryota; kingdom Metazoa; phylum Chordata; class Mammalia; order Rodentia; family Sciuridae; genus Callospermophilus; species Callospermophilus lateralis. The sequence continues at coordinate 385,965 of NW_027511439.1, forward strand.
TGTCCATGTAAAACTAAAAAATAAATATTTAAAAAAATTCATTTGCCTAAATTTAGAAGGATTATTTCAAATTGTGAACAGAAAAGGGGGTTAACAGATGGGAAGGAAAAATTAGATGGTTCTAGGTATGAAAACCATATTTAATAGAAGGAAAAGAAAATGTGTGTGGATAAGAAAGTTTTTATGTGATGAAGTAAATAAGAGGGTTTAAATAAATGATAAAGAAGATCTAAGTTTATTTTTACAATCAGACATATGTTAAAAGGACAAAAATTCCTTAAAATATTAATTTATCCAAAACATTGTGTTTACTGAGTTTTGTTTTTTCTAGAGCAAGTAATCTTAAAGAAATTAAACAACTGGTTAAACGACAACTGTTATTTTAGAGCATTGTACTATGTTATTTCTTTAAAAGTTAAACTTGGTTAATATAAAAACATCAGTATAATTGAGAAGCTAATACTCTTCTTTGTGTATTAAATGTTCATATCTTCCAAGTATAAAAGTCTTTAAGGTAGAAGCTTTAAAAGAGCATTATATCAAGTGGTGTTCTCCAAACTAAAGTTATATGATAATTTTAGGCTTATAAGAATAACATTGGAGATTTGTCAATAAGATACTTTAGACACTGGGGTACAATTTATTCATTTTTAAAAATTTTTTTCCAGCTTTTTTTTTTATTATTAGTTGTTCAAAACATTACAAAGCTCTTGACATATTTCAAACATTTGATTCAATCGGATTATGAACTCCCATTTTTACCCTGTATGCAGATTGCAGAAGGGGGGATAGTGGAGGATAGGAAGGCAGCTGAATACAACATACACTAGTATGGCAGTATGTACAAAGTGGATGTGTAACTGATGTGATTCTGAAAATGGGGTACAATTTAAATGTATTTTTAAGTTAATGAGAGCCTAATCTATGTAAAGGTTAATATTGTAAAAAACAAAAGGCTAAAAGCTCTCAGTTTTTCTTTAATTCGTGTTTTAAATGTAGTATATTGTGTTAGCTAATATTCATGTGAACTCAAGCAACAATATATGTAAACTTTGTAAAATGATATTTAAGAATCAAAGATCAGCTTCAGAACCTGCCTTACCTGAGATAAGGCTCTGCCTCCCACCTTACCACATGTCAGAATGACTCCACAGTAGTCCAGACTTCAGTTCATTTAACATTATGTTCAAAAGATTGATTTTTGTTGTTAACTTACTAGGATCTTAAAGAGGGGGGCATAATGTATAGCTCAGCCAAAATTCAAGGTAGCTATTATATAAACTAAATATGTTTTTACTCTTGTTAATTTTATTTTGGATTTTCCTTATAAACTATATAAATGTTACCTATTAATGTTTTGCAGAGGCATTGCTTCAAGAACTCACAACCTGGATTTAAGATAGTAAGCCATCACCTACAGGACAAATAAGATAATACAGACCCCAGTTCATCAAAAGGGGTAAATGACCATAAAGTTATAGATATTAAAGTTAAAGCCCAGCACTCTTAATTTAAGATTGGTGAGACTTATTTTCTAGATGTTTAAGATCAAGACTTAAAAACTAAAGTTAAATTAAAAGGACCAAGAAAATATTTGGCTCTTGCCCTCCAAGTCAGTCTGAAGCCAGGAAACAGGAAATTTCTCTAAAGAGCTTTGCAACTCTGGGCCACTTAACTTCCTGATCAGGGAGATTAATGAGACCCCTGGAGAACAGAGAGCCAATCAGTGCACCTGCTATGAAGAGGAAGGTCATTGGAAAAGGAAGACATCCTTGATGCTTCCAAGAATAGCCACATGGTCAGCAAGATCTGAACCCATTCTATAGCAAATGGCACTAGCAGAATTAAGAAGCTGCTCTCAAGTTCCCCCAGAAGTGACTCCCATGGAAACTCAGCTGACTCTTAATGATAGGTAGAAACAAAAGTCAGTTTGACTTGCTTCATCTTAAACAAAAGCAGTTAAAACCAAAGCACAGTCATTCTTGGACATTTAAAAAATAGACAAATGTAATTTAAGGTATACATCTTGTGTTAGCCCCCCAAGAATAAGTAAGACTGGAGGCTACAAAAGAGAGAGTCTTAGGCAGGAATGCCTGATAATTATAAAAAGAAACTAACCATCAAGAGGATCTACCAGAGTCAGTAGTTTTTATTTGAAGGTCTACAGATATTGCTAACTTACACAGGTAGACTTGATGTTTGCTACTGTGGTTATTCAGCCCTAAGTAATAGAAATAAAGGGTTCTCTACTAGACACTGAGGTCACACTAGTAGAAGGATTTTGTAAGATCAGATGACATTAAGTTATTAAACTACATCTTATGGTCATGGACACATTAAAAATTATTTTGTGTTTAATTATAAATTGTGTTTACATTCCTGATAAATTTGGGGATGTTAAAGATCGACATTCCCAAATGTAGGCCTTGTCCACTCTGGCCTTATTATGGGGACAACTTCTCAGCTCTCACACCTCCTGGTGGCAGATTAGTGGCTGCTATCATCTTCATGGTATACATTGTCATGTCCCAGATGCTGCAACATTTACTCAATCCTCATCACGTCTGTTTCTCTATCATAGAAGCACCCATCCCCAGGAATTGCCCCTCCCTACAGGGAACCATAAGGTTGTTAATTAATGTGTCCTTGGCTGCCCCATCCTGCTCTTCCCCCTTCAGCCCACCAGTGTCCCACCTTTGGCCCATCCTTCCAAGGATTCCTAGTCACTTATGCAGGAAGGAAAAAGATAAGGGGAAGAGGGCAGGAGAACAGAGGAAGCCTAGGAGGTATACAAAGGGCAGAAAAACTTGCTTCTGGGGATTCCATGTACCAGCTATGGCCCCTTCTCCCTCCCAGGAGAAGTCTAGGTTACCCCTTTTTAGATAAACCCTACTTTATGTTTGCCTCAGTGTGCTTCTCTAATGTTCAAACTTGAACATGTGGTGAAGCAGGAATTGTCACTGATAACTGGCGGTATCAGATGGGATGGCCAGAAACTTGTCCTGAAATTTGGTGATTTCGGTTTTGTTTCCAGTTTTGTTGAAGCTTTGGCCTTATCTGCCTTCCAGGGAGGCTGATGGTATGGCTTTCTGTGGATTTCTTTATCCTCCCTGTATTGATTTGAGATGTACTTGGAAGTCATGTCACCAGGCGGCGCCACTGAGTTTGCCACACAGGTTTTTGTCAGCCTTTCACACTTCAGGCAATGAGCTGAGATGGACATTCCCAGGAGATTGAGAAAAGGACACAGCAGTGTCAGGACTGCCACAGTGGAGATGAGGAGTACTGCTGAGCACCCTGGACACTGTCTCCATGCTCCCTGCAGTGAACCACTATCTAGCCCATCTTGGTCAATTTCAGACCTGGACAATGAGTTCCTGGTCTCATTCCTGCATTATAGGCCCTGGGGCTGGCATGCATGTGGACAACATGGGTTGTGCTCCCCTGACCACAAACCCAGGCAGTGTGGAATGTGCCCTGGGCCTCAGTTCCTTGCAGAGAGCCGCCTGCTTGGGACTGGTCTTCTGAACCCTTATATGTGACAACAGGTGGCACCTGCTGCTGGGTGTTGGCTGTTTCCCCCTCACAGTGGTGTTCTTGAGATCCTTCCTGTTGGTACCTGTACCAGAGGCTCATCCATTGATCCCACCTCTCTGTGTTGTGGTTTCTTTCTAACACATTTGTGACTTTCAACCAAGAGGCAGCACACTTGGTGCCTGGCAGAGTGGCACTCACCTGAAATCTGAGACTCAGGAGGCAGTAGGACTGCAAGTTTGAGGCCAGCCTCAGCAACTTAGTAACACTCTTTCTCAAAATGGAAAATAAAAGGGTGGGGATGTGGGTCAGTGGTGGTGCATCCCTGGGTACAATCCCCAGTAAAAAATAAATAAAGAGTCAGCCCAGGTGGATCTTTGCTGTTCTGTGCGGATTTCCTCTGGGGCAGCTCTGCTGGACATGGCAACTCAAGGTGGCTTTGCCTGGTGCCTGGCACAGCAGCCTCTGGCTGAGCACTGAACCCCAGGTGGCTTCGCCATCTGCTTTCCCCTCCCTGAGCAGCTCCAGGCACTGCTGTGGCAGGTGGAGAGCAAGAGGAGCTGAGGCTGGAGGCCCACCTGAGCCTCCCCTGCAGATCTGAGTCCTTTCTGCTGGGCGCGGAGGCCCAGGAGCTCTGGGGCTGATGGAGGGCACCCCAAAGAGGGAGCCCTGCCTCTCAGGCTCTGCAGGCAGTGACACACAGCAGCAGGAGAGGAAGCCCCTAACCTGACACTGTCCAAGGGCCTGAGGCCAGGGGCCACCAAGGGGAAGGTGATGGGCTCCTGGGGTGGAGGGTGTCAGGAGGGGTCACCTGTTCAGGTGACAGTCACCAGCACCAGAATGGGCTGCTCCTTAGGAGCTGGGCCCTGGAAACTACAAGGCCTTCCCAGTAGCCAACAGTTGCTGGTCGAGGTTCCTGAGGTAGGCTACCCAAGCCGTCTCCAAGTAAAGGTTTGAGTTTGGTGATGGTGGCTTTGAGCTACTGGTCTCAACCTGTGGGGAAGAAATGAAGCAGCTGGGCCACACACAGAGGCCCTGTTGGCTGGTCTGGGGAACACCCTGCTCCCTGGGTAGTCCCATCTGGCCTGTGCCCAAGGAGAGCCACAGGATGCAGCCTTCACCTCCTGCAGAGACATTTTGGTTCCAGGGCTGGTGAAGGTGGAGGAAGTAGAACTGAGGAAGGAGATGGGCAGGGCATGGAGGGCAGGCCCCTGAATTCTTGGTTTCATGGGTAGTGAAGAGGACTTGGGGAAACTGATGCAGGGATCCAGAGTAGGAAGCAGGGGTTTTGCTGGGAGCCCTTGAGGTGCACTCCACCCATGGCCTCTGGGAGGCTTTTGCCTCTGTGGGCCTTAGCACCAGGTCGGGTCTCCTCAGTGGGTTGGTCTGCAGTGGGAACCTTGGGGCCAGCTGTGCAGAGGGAGCAGCAGCATCCCTGCCTCCTGCCCTGCCCTGTGTCCCCCGCCAGCCCACCTGGTGCTTTCCAAGGAGCACACAGGGCCTGCTGTGTGCTGTGTTGGACAACCTCACGTTTCATCACGTCCCTCTGGTTGGGTCCTCATTGTAGGATGGAGGTCAGGGCAGAACTCTCCTGAGGGCCTGTGTTGAGAACTGACAGGGTTAGTATGCAGAAGTATTTAGAATGTAGCAGTGCTCAATTAAGACTAGCTAAGGAGATTGTCATTGTTAACCTGCCAACTCCTTCTTCTCCCAAGTAAGGGCATTAAAGGTCACACTCCACTGTCCACTCCACCAATCATTCTCTCAGGCCTCCTGCCTGCCCGTGTCTCCCACAGCCCATTCTGCACAGAGCAGCCACAGCTGCCCACGACCCTGGTGGCCAGGGCACACACACCTTCAAAACATCCCAGAGGCTTGAAGTACACTTGGCAGCTCCTTCCGGTCCATGGGTCCTGCAGGGTGGCAGCAGGCCTGTCCTGGACCTCCCCCAGTGCTCTGCCCCTGGGTGTCTGGCTCCTTGGCGGCTCCTGAGCTCAGCCACATTCTCTGGTCCTCTGTGCCTAAAGTGCTCTGTACAAGGGTCTTCCCTGGGCATGGCCTCGAGGTCCTCACTCTGAGGATCCTGCAGGCTGTCTCAAATTCACCCTTTGTGAAGACCTTTGGGTCCCCCTCGTCATTCCCTGAAACTGGGACTCTGGGCCTTGCCCTGGGTGGCCTGGGCGGGGGGGCCCTACATGTTGGTGCTCTGTCTCTGGACCCACTGACGGCCAGAAGGACAAGTAGGGAGATATGGACACCTGGGGAAGGAAAGCGCATCTTAGTGCCAACCCACAAGGTGAAGCCCAGGCTTGAAACAGTAGGTGTCCAGGAGCCAGGCCCAGGGCTTGGGTGGACATTCTGGCTCACACCTGCAGGAAACCTCAGACACTGTCGCCACAGTGGACACTTCTCTTCAAATGTTCGTTGCTTTCTAAAATTGTGCATTATTTTAAAATATTAAATATAAGTTGCTTTATTCAGGCATGTCTATGTTTTTAAACTTTACAATTGAATAGTGAAAATTACAGGTAGAATATAATGACCATGAACTCATTGAGATTTCGGTGTCAGCCAGACACTTCTTCTCAGTTGGAACCCACACAGGTCTGCATTGCCCTCTGATCCTGAGTGGCCTGGGCACCCTGCCCCCCATGAGCACCCCCAGAAGCATCTTCAGCCTTCCTTCCAGCCCAAGGTCTGCTCATCCCCCACTGCTGAGAATGAAGGCTGCCTCTTCAAAAGTAAGCTGTCCTAAAGCCACGAGGCACAGGGGACTAACTCAAGAGGTGACCTGACCACTACCTACCTGAAGACTGTGCTCTGGAACCCAGGGGTGCCCACCCATGGCAGCTGGCAGAGTTCCCCAAATGGCCAACCTGTCCCTGAAGGCACAGGCAGGATGTTGCTCATTGCTGCCCTCAGAATGCCCCTCCCACCTGGGTGGGGCTGCTTGTTTGGGTGCTGCCCTATTCATGAATGATTTCTGTACTCAGATGAACCCTCTTAAAATTAATCTTTCTAGGGTTTTGCATTTAGTATGCCCACTCACTCTGCATGGGGGTTGCTTGCCCTGTGAAGTCAGACAGGCTGGTGGCGGTGTGTGGGGAGGTACTTCTTGACCTGGTGGTAGTAGATTCTAGGCACTGATGGGTGCCTTGGCCTCAGCTCACCCTGCCTAGGGAGGCACCACGCAACCCCAGCTTGGGAGCCTCCAGCCCTGCAGGAAGCCTCACTCCACCTGGGTTCCTGCTCTGTGGCTGAGCTCCACAGGCTCCAGGGCCTTGGGCCTCTGCCTGAGTCCCTGCTCTGGGTCACTTCTCCAGGCCTCCTGCTGCCTGTGCTATCAGGAGGGTCTGTCTTCTGAGCATGGCCATGGCTTGGCTCCTGTGGCCCATCAGTGCCCTAGGTGACAGCCACTCAGAGCTGTGAGAAAGAGCCATGCACCAGCTCTCTCTGGTGGGATGCTCCTTGGTAGATTCTCCAAACAGAACCACTTAGATACAACGCAGACATCTTTTGTTTATTTGTTTATTTGAGCATTGTAGTTCCATGTAGTAGATGGGTTCATTATGACAAAATCATAAGTGAAATGAATTAGTCTTCAGTCCCCATTAGTTTCCCTTTCCCTCTCCTCCTTGCCTCTTCTATTTTCCTCTTTACTGACCTTCCTTTCACTCCTTTATTTATTTTCAGTGGTATTTTTGCACATATATGAAGGTGAAGTTCCCTTTGTATAATGTGATTTTGTTAAACTCACTCTGTATCTTCTTCCCATTCCCGTTTCTCCTCCCTCCGTCTTCTTCTCCAATGTTTATTCCCCTGATCTTCCCCATATTTTATCATATCTGACCCCCACCTTCTTTCCTTTATTTAGCTCTGGCTTCCACATAGGAGAGAAAACACTGGACCCTTGATTTTCAGAGTCTGGCTCATTTCTTTGAGCCTGATGGTCTCCATTCTCATTCATTTACTGGCAAATGTCACAATTTCATCCTTCTTCACCCCTCCCTTTGTCGATGGGCATCTGGGTAGAGTCCATAATTTGGCTATTGTGATTTATGTTTCTATAAACATTTTAAGTAACTTGATTGCTGTAGTCTGCTCATTGTGGTTATTTTTGATTAAATACCAAGGAATGAGATAGCTTGGTCATATGGGGGTTCCATTCCTAGTCTTTTGACAAATCTCCAAATTGCTTCCAGAGTGGTTATACTAATTTTCAGTCCCACTAACAATTTAAGAGTGTAACCCCCACACCTATGCACAGCATTTATTATCATTTTTGTTCTTGAAATTGTCATTCTTACTGTAGTAAGAATGAAATCTTAGTGTACTTTTGATTTGCATTTCCCTGATTGCTAGAGATGTTGATTTTTTTTTTTTTTGATACTGAGTATTGAACTCAGGGGCAATTGATCACTGAGCCAAATCCCCAGCCCTATTTTATACTTTGTTTAGAGACAGGATTTCACTGAGCTGTTTAATGCCTCACCATTGCTGAGGCTGGCTTTGAACTCATGATCCTCCTGCCTCAGCCTCCCAGATGTTGAATATTTTTTGATATATTTGTTGGTCATTTGTGTTTCTTCTTTTGACAAATGTCCATTCAATTGTTTTGCCATTTATTGATTGTGTTATTGGCATTTTTGGTGTTAAAGTTTTTGTATTCTTTATATAATATGGATATTATTCTCCTATCTGAGCAGCAGCTGGAAAAGATTTTATCCCATTCTGTAGGCTCTCTCTTCATGCTCTTAGTCATATCTTCTGCTAATGCAGAAGCTTTTAAATTTGATGTCATTTCACTTATTGTTTCCTTGTTTTTTTTTTCTTGAGCTTCAAGGGTCTTGCTGAGGAAGTTGATACCTGGCATCTATATAACTGAGTATTTTTTTTTCCAGCTGTTGCAAAGTTTCTGGTCTAATTTCTATGTCCTCAATACAATTTGATTTGGTGTTTGTGCAGAGTGAGAGATTGGGATGTAATTTTATTCTTTGACATACAGATATCCATTTTTCCCAGCACCATTTATTAAAAGACTATCTTTTCTCCCACACATATATTTTGGCACCTTTGTTAAGCATTAGATGGCTGTAAGTATGGGGGTTTGTTTCTGTGTCTTTTGTTCTATTCCATTGGTCTTCATGTCTATTTTAATGCCAGCACCATGCTGGTTGTGCTACTAAAGCTCTGTAACATAATTTGACATCTGGTAATGTGAGGCTGCCTGTGTTGTTCTTCTTCCTCAGGATTGCTTTGGATATTCTGGGTCTCTTATTCTTCCAAATGAATTAAAGGATTGTTGTTTCTAGTTCTGTGAATTGACATTTTGATGGGGATTGCACTGAATCTGTGTTTTGCTTTTGCTAATATGATCCTGTGTGTGTGTGTGTGTGTGAGAGAGAGAGAGAGAGAGAGAGAGAGAGGCCCTGGGTATTGAACCCAGGGCCTTGTGCATATCAGGAAAGCACTGTACCAACTGAGATATATCCAGCCACATACGATAATTCTGATAGTATTAATTATGTCTATCCAGGAACATGGGAGGTCTTTCCCTCTCCTAAGGTCTTTTTCAATTTTGTTCTTTGGTGTTCTATAGTTTTTATTGTAGGGGTCTTTCACCTTCTTGGTTGGATTAATTCCAAGTATTTTATTTTTTTCTTTAAGGTTATTGTCAGTGGTTTGGTTTTCCTTATTTCTTGTCAGCAGAACCACTGGTGGAGCATAGGAAGGCTATTGCTTTACGAGTGTTGATCTGATATCCTCATACTTTGCTAAATTCACTTTTCAGCACTAGGAGTCTTCTGGTGGAGTTTTGTTTCTTTTAGACACAGGATCATGTTATCAGCAAACAGAGATAGTTTGACTTCCTTTTCTATTTGTATCTCTTTAATTTCCTTCTTTCTTTTCGGGGGGGGGGCGAGTTTCCTGGGGATTGAACTCAAGGGCACTTGACCATTGAGCCACATCATCCCCAACCCTATTTTATTTAGAGACAGGGTCTCACTGAGTTGCTTAGCACCTCGCTTTTGCTGAGGCTGGCTTTAAACTTGCAATCCTCTTGCCTCAGCCCCCTGGGCTGCTGGGATTACAGGCATGTGCCACTGTGCTCAGCCTTTAATTTCCTTCTTTTGCCTGATTGCCGGGGCTATAAATTCCAGTACTATATTGAATAGCAGTGGTAAGAGTGGACATCCTTGTCTTATTCCTGATTTTAGAGTAAATGCTTTCAATCTTTCTCCATTTGGTAAGGTATTTGCTTTGGATTTGTCATCTATACCCTATGTAATGCTGAGGTAAGTCCATTCTTTCCTACATTTCTCCAGCATTTTTAACATGAATGGGTGCTGTATTTTATCAAAGGCTTTTCCTGCATCTATTGAGGTGATCATATATTTCTTGTTCTTAATTGCACTTAAGTGGTGAATTATATTTATTAGTTTGCATATGGTGAGTCCTTCTTGCATCCTTAGCATGAAGTCCACTGGATCATGGTGTGTTATATTCTTGATGTGTTTTTGAAAGTGATTTGCTAATATTTTATTAAGGAATTTTGCATCTATGTTCATCAGAGATAGTGGTCTGTAATTTTCTTCCCTTGATGTGTCTTTGCCTGGTTTTGGTATCAGGGTTATAGCGGCTTTATAGAATGTATTAGGGAGTATTCCTTCCTTTTGATTTCATGGAATGATGTGAGAAAGACTGGTATTAGTGCTTTTTAAAGGCCTAGTAGAATTCAGTTGAGAATCCATCTGGTCCTGGACTCTTCTTTGTGGGAAGGCTTTTAATTGCTGTTTCAACTTCCTTACTTGATATTGGTCTGTTTCCTGTATCTTCCTGGTTCACTTTGGGCAGGTCGAATGTGTCTACAAATTTGTCAATGTCTTCTATATTTTCTGTTTCATTGGAGTATCAATTATGAAAATAGTTTCTAATGATCCTCTGAATTTCATAAATGTTTTACAATATCTCCTTTTAACATCTAATTTTGTTGTTGGGTCTTCTCTTTCTTTTGGTTAGTTTGGTTATAAGTTTATCAGTCTTATTTATCTTTGGAAGAAGCACTCACTGTTGCATCAATCCTATATAATTTTTTATTTCTTCATTAATTTTGGCTCAGATCTTTATGTTTTTTTTGTCTTCTATTGATTTTCAAATTAGTTTATTCTTCCTTTTCTATGGCTCTGAAGTGGAGCATAAGCTTATTTATTTGAGATATCTCTATTTTTTTTTTAAATTTAGGCACTCAGTGCTATGATTTTTCCTCTTAGTTCTACTTTCTTACTGTCCCAGATTTTTATATGTTACATCTCTGTTCTCATTGGTTTCTAATAGTTTCTTGATTTCTTCTTTCACTTTTTCTTCAATCCATTCTTCACTTAAAAGAGTATTGTTCAGTCTCCATGTGTTTATGTAGTTTATATTATTTTTCTTGCTGTAGATTTCTATTTTAAATTTCATTATGTTCTGATGGGATACATGGAATTGCATCAATTATTTTATATTTGCCAAGATTTTCACTGTGACAGAGAATATGGCCTATTTTGAAAGTGGTTCTATGAATTACTAGAGAAATGTAAATTCAGCTGTTTTGGTGTGAAATATTCTGTAGATGTCTATTAGGTCAATTTGATTTATAGTATAATTTCAGCCATAAATCTTTATTGATTTATACTCTGATGACCTGCATTAGCAAGTGATTAGGGTGTGTTGAAATCACCCATTATTACTATATTGACATCTGTCTGAGATTTAATGGTAAAGAATTTTAAAAATATAATTGGTGTGCTGACATTTGAGAGGTGTATATATTATACTCATTATATAATGTATATATACATAATATGATATATGCATTATATTTTATATCTTTATATCTATGTAAATATTATGTAGTGTATTCATTATAACTTCTTGTTGGATTTTTCCCTTCATCAGGATGTAGTGGTAGTCTTTGTCACTTCTGATTGATTTTTGCTTGAAACTAACTTTGTGGTATATGAGATCAGCCACTCCTGCTTCTTTTTTATTCCATTTGCATTGAATATTTTTTTCCATTCTTTTACTTTCACCCTGTGTCTTTGCCTATGAGTTGAGTCTTTTACAAATAGCATGTCGTTGGATCTTGTTTTTTTTTCTTTCCCCTTAATCCATTCTGTTAATCTATATCTTTTAATTAGGGATTTAAACCATTTACATTCAGTTGTTGTTATTGTTGTTGTTGTTATTATTATTATTATTATTATTATTATTATTATTATTATTTTGTGGTGCTGGGAATTGGAATCCAGGGCCTTGTGCATGAGAGGCAAGCACTCTGCCAGCTGAGTTATATCCCCAGTCCTGGATATGTGTTTGTGGTTTCCTATGGCAAGACATCCATGAAATACATGAGGATCTTCTCTTGGCCTGAAGCCAGGGAGAAGTAGGCCTGGCATTGGGAACTACATGTGGCTCTGCCATGACAATAGATTGCCCAATGCATGTGCCCTTTCTCTCCAAAAGTGATGTAAATGATTTGAGTAAATAAAAACCAAATTTGTATGTAACTAAATACAGGGAACAGGGGCTAGTGTTGGGGCTCAGAGGTAGATCGCTCACCTAGCACGTGTGAGGCCCTGGGTTAGATCCTTAGCACCACATAAAAATAAATAAATAAAATAAAGGCATTGTGTCCATCTACAACTAAAAAATAAATATTTAATAAATAAATAAATAAATAAATGGAGTGATCAATTAAAAATATTTAAGATGTTTCGCTAAGATCAAATATTAATATGCCAATGTAAATCAAATTATAGATTAATTTCTTAGCCTCATAAGTTTGATTATTTAATAAAGGGCTAATTAAAAAAATAAGATTCATACAGTTTCAAACAAGTAATAACTATTTTCAAACACCATCTTAAATTGAATTTTCAAACTTCTCTTTAAAAGCTAAATTTAATTGCTTTAAAAGTATCAATGTAATTATGATAATTATTGCCATTGTTATATATAAATTGTTTCTGTTTCCTAAATATATAAATCTTTAAAGTATTAGGTTTAAGAGTACATTTTACTAAATTATATAATGCTCTTACTAACCTATACAAAATAACAAAATAATTAAAAATCTAATCCTATAATTTCTTCTTCTATTACTATATAATAGAAAACTTTGATGTTACTCTCTACACTGAGAAATAAATTTAGCTATATTTTTAAAAAAACAATTGAGAGATACTAGCTTATTTAAAGGGTAATATTATAAGTTATAAAAATGTTTTAACACCTTTGTCAAGAAGGGATTAAATGTTCTCTTAATTTGCCCATTTCATGTTCTAGATATAATATTAAAATGGGTTCAGTAGTTTATATTGACCTAAAGGATTACATAACAAAGTTTATAGGCTGATATTCAAATGAGAAACTGAGATTAATTTCAATATTAAAGCGCCTTACCTAACTCTTGCCAAGAGACCCATTGTTACAAAAATTAAGAAGTATACATAAAAATCTCATAAAATTCTACTGTCCATAAATAACTACTGTAAACATCTAATACATAGCCTTCCAAACTGTTATCTATATATATATATATATAGATATACAGGTCTTATAAATATAAAATCATACTAATATTTTCAAAACGTATGAAATAATTTTATATTATGCATAATTAATGTTCTTTTACAATGTTACTTTTTTTAAAGAGAGAGAGAGAGAGAGAGAGAGAGAGAATTTCAATATTTATTTTTTAGTTTTCGGTGGACACAACATCTTTGTTTGTATGTGGTGCTGAGGATCGAACCCAGTGCCCTACGCATGCCTGGCGAGTGCGCTACTACTTGAGCCACATCCCCAGCCCCACAACATAAATTTTCTATAAATAGTGGATATATTTTAGACTGGTCTCCAAAAATTGGCAAAAGACAATTACGTAAGGATGCCATGATCCCTGGAAGTTTTGTTGGTAATATTCTAACCTTCAGTGAAGGCAGTATCCAGAAAGATCGTTGGTGCTTAATTGCAGCCTCAGATTTTCTACATCATAAAAATAGCCCTGTGCCTTACTTTGTAGGCAGGAATTTCAAAGAGGGTTCCTGCTATGGCCTGCAGGCGTGTGTTCAATCTCCTTTTGCTTTAATTACTGGAAGTATAAAAGTTAAGAGAAAGGATGATAAACATCTTGTAGCCTGTAAAAAAATGCAATCTAATTGCATCACTAGATATAACAGAGGGAAAGGAACATTAATCCTTCACCAACCTTCCTTTGTCTTACTACAGCCAATATTTTAGAACCATGGTATGCTGATGCTGGTGTTGAGGTTTTACAGCAGAGGCATGCTCAGTTTACCAAACCCAAGCAAACTCTTGGTCTCACAATTCTCAGAGTGGCTGCTCTAATTTCATTCATTGCTTCTATGGTTACAAACTCAGTGGCTATTTCTCCAAACATTCAATATGCAAATTTTCTTGGTAATTTGGCTCAAAATAATTCCAAAGCCTCCCATAATCAGATAAACCTTGGTGAAAAGATTGAAACTAAACTGAATGCCTTAGACACTCACTGTCATAAATATTGGCAATGAGCTTTCTGCTCTCAAGCATGAGGAAAGGCCTAAATGCCATGATGACTATAAATATGTCTGTGTTACTGTGGTCAAATATAATGCTTCCCACTGGGATTGGGAAAAGGTTAAAAATCATGGAATGGGTATTTGGCATAGCAATTATAATAGCCTGGATCTTATGGAGTTACATCACCACATCCAGGATATTCAAAAAAAGCAAAATTGATCTTTGGACCCTACCCTCTAGCTGATGAAATACTTCAAGATTGAAAGGCTTTCCTCCTGGAAACACTCTGCATGGTAGATTATTGGAATGAAATGTTTGCTACTTGTTCTCTTCTATATTGTGATATTAGGTTGTGACACCCTCAGAACAAGAATCCAGGAACTTGAAATAAGGGCTCATCATTGACATTTGCAAAGTAAAAAGGGGGACTATTGGGAAGCCATGTGTGAAATGCATGAGGAACTTCTGTCAGCGTGGAAGCCAGGGAGAGTAAGGCCTGGCACTGGGAACTTTCCGTGGCTCTCCCCCAGCAATAGATTGCCCAATGCCTGTGACCTTCCCCTCTGCTCTGCTAGAAGGCTCCTCATAGTAGCTCTTGACATGGGCATAATCCATTGGGAACTGAACTGCCCACCTTTAACCGTTTTTGGAGAAGAACATTCTATAGAATCTCTTTGATGTTCCCTGATATAAATAAAGCAGGTGTGGGCTCCATTTTGTCTAGAAGCTTAGAAGCTCAGTCCCTCTGGTCAGCTTGCCTGTCCTGCCCCTGCTTTGAAACTACTGTATTCTGTGGATTTTTTGCCGTTCTCTTTCCCTTAGATTTTATTTCTCAGCCAACCCATTCCACGGAGGGGAACCCCCTTACCACTGCCCACATGGGATGTGAGCGGGAGTTTCCTGTCATTTTTATTTTTTGTTATGTTTAATTCTGTCTTGATTCTCATTTTGTTGATTAGACTTTCTCTGGGCTTCATGTATTTGGGAGCTTTGGGATTTGTTTATGTATTCCTCTGTGTGCTTTTATCTTTAAGTATTCTTTGTAGCGTTGACTTGGTGGTCATGAATTCTTTTAGTTCATCCGTGTTGTGTTGAAGGAGAACTTTTCTGGAAATAGCAATCTTGGCAGGCAACTGTTCCCTTCTAGATCTGGGAATATCTCATTCCAGGCCCTCCTTGATTTGAAGGTGTGTGTTGAGAGGTCAGAAATGAACCTCATTGTTTTGCGCCTAAATGTGAACTCATGTTTTTCTCTTACAGTTTTTAATATTCTTTCCTTCTTTTCAGAATATTGCATATTTTCTTTATGTTGTATCTTGTAGAACTTCTTTTCTCATTTTGTCTATGTGGGGTCCTATAAGTACCCTGTATGTAGATGTATATCTCATTTTTGATCAGGAGTAAGTTTTCTTTTACTATCTCTTGATGCCTTTAGCTCAGATCTCCCTGTTCTCCTCTATCCCAATGACTCTCAGGTGTGGTTTCTTGCTTTTGTCCCAGAGTTCTTGTATATTCTGATCACGTTCTTTTTTATTTCCTTTATTGCCTACCATGCACTCCAGTTCATACATAGTGCCCTCTAGTTCATACATATATATGCACTCCAGTGTATATACCCTGTCTTCATGCTTGAAGTTCTATTGTCTATGTGATCTAATCTCTTTCTGATGCTCTCACAGACATTTTTAAATCAATTCATTGTGTCTTTCATTCCAGTTCTGATTGTTTCTTTTCAATATTTCTATTTCTTTGATAAAATGGGCTTTTATCTCCTGTATTTGCTCTTTTAATTCATGTCTTAGCTATTCTTTGAGCCATTGAATATTTTAAAGTCAATTTTTTATCCTTTTTCTTTGGAATTTCATCCTCTTCCATATTTGTGGGATCATTTGTTGAAGGATTGTGAATTTGGGGGTGGGGTAGATTTGTTTGCCTGTTTCCTCATATTTTCAGAGGATTAGCACCTGCATATCAGTTGAGATGGGTTCCTCTTCCTCTTTTATACATGTGTCCTTTCATATGTAGTTATCTTTTGTGTTGTGGGATTTCTCTGTGTTATTGATATATGGATAGATATCAAGGGCTGGGACCTGAAGTTCCCCTTGGGTTGCTTCTAGTTGGGGCCTAGTTGTGGGTTTGGGGTTTTTCTCTCTCTAGTTCTCTAAGTTGAAGTAATGTTGAGACGTGGATGGGGCTAGATTGTGTGTGGGTGAGGTTCACTGTGGCTTTTCTGAGTTGTGATTATTGCTTGGCAGCAGGATCTCTATTCCGTGATCTTGAAGTGTCCCAATCGGTTTCCAGACCCTCTTAGAGGGAGGGGGAGGCCAGAACTGCACTAATGTCAGCAACAGATATATCACCTTAGGATAAATGTGTGGTGTCTACTTTGAAATCTATAACATGAGCTGTCACCAGTATAGGAAAGCTGGGGTCAGCATTTAACATTGCTAGAAACAAACAAACAAACAAACAAAACAAAAAACCCCTTTAACTATATCAGGCATTCAATAGGAGGAGTATAGTATATCATCTATATATTAATAATTACAACATGCATGGGGGTAGGAATGATATGCACGACATAATTCTATTATCGATGGGATTAAGTTTTAAAAGAGAGAATAGTGTGGGAATGAGAAGGGTTAATACATTTGAAAGAGGAGAGGGAAGAAGTGGGTAGCAGATGCTGCTCGTAAAGAAGAATAAATAAAAATTAACTGAAAGTAATGGAAAAAGAGGAAGAGGGAACAGAAAAATCTGTCAGTCAGTGGAGGACGAGAGTGAAGAAGGGGAGATTGGGACCAAGAACCAAGGAACAAACTAAGTAGCAAATGTAAGATCAAAACAACTCAAACCCTTGAACAAGTTTACCCCACCCATGTCCAATGAGGACTAATGAACAAGTGCAGGGGAGAGCAATTGATGTGAAAGTAAGATGGCATGAATATACACATATCTTTGCACCTATCAGCAAAGGGAGACCCCCTCTCCCACATCCATGCACTCAAAATCATGAATGATGGGAAAAGTGGAAAGTGATGCAATGTGATGAAATGATGTGTAAGAAATTTTAAAAGTCAAAATATTAAAAAAGAGATAAAGAATGGGAACATGGAGAATGAAATAAGGAAAATGAAACAGGAAAATATAGAACATTTTAGTGAGAAATAAGGGGTTTTTTTCTGCTGAGGTGGTCAAAACAGTTGAGGATGTGGGTTTTCAATCTTCATATTTCCTTTGGGCTCTGTGACTCTGGGGTTGAGGGCTGGGCTTGTGCAGTCAATGTTTTTGCTCCTCCCCTGGCTGCATCTGCGGTGGCTGGGAGCCAAGGCTGGCTGCAGTAGCTCTTAGCTTCCCAGCACAGGGTGGCACAGTCTTGGGTGCTGATAAACTGTGTGTCCCTAAAGCAGGGTGGGGTAGAGCTCTGTTATGCAGGTTCCAGTAATTGGGGTTTGGCCTTGTCTGAGCTGGGGAACTCTGAGCCTAGGTGTTGGGGATTTGATCCATGCACCTGTTGCTGGGAGATGCTGGTCTCTGCTACATATACTTTGCGGTTTCTGGGGGCTTCCTGTAAACTCCACTTTCAGGAACTGAACCTCCCCAGGTTTAACTTTCAGTGAGGCATTACATTTCTGGGTGTTTGCCCTGGAGTGTAGCCGCCCTGTGAGGCTGAGTAGGGTTCTTCCCAGGAGCTCTCATGGGGCACCTCCAGAGAGCTTTCTCCCTTGGGATTTGGAACCTTGGGGTCCAATTAATTTTCTTTGTGCCTATTTCAGTCTCTCTGGTTTAGGCAACCCTGGGAATTTATTTTTAATCAGCTCCTGGCAACTTCCTTTATGACTTCTTGATACCTATCTCTGCTTGCAGCTATGCACTGCTTAGGGCTGTGCACTGCTTACAAATGTTTCCTGAGCCCTGCCCCCAATTTTTATGCTGAACCCGGGAGCATTTTCCACACCAGCAGAATGCTTCTCCACCCAGACCCTGGCGGTCACTGTCCTCCTCTCAGCTGTATGAATCTAACTCTTACAGATGCCTCTTAGGAGTGGGATCACATGGCATTTGTCCTCCAGTGCCTGATAAATTTTATTTCAGATACTGTCATTGAGGTTCATCCATTTTATTGAAAATGTCCAAGTTTCCCCCTGAAATTCAGGATTTAGGCTGGTTAATACATGAGTGTGTGTATATACAGTCTTTTTTTTTCCCTCTTATAACCAACCTGCATGTTGTGTCCACATCTTGGTGAATAGTTTCGCAATGAACCTGAGACCCTGTTTTCAGATTTGCAAGATGAGTAAGTTTCAGAGATCTGCAATGCTATAGTGCCCATGTTAACAATCCTGTAGATATGCTTAAACATTTATTAAGAAGGTAGATCTCATGCTAGGTGCTCCTGTGTAGCTCAGCGGTTGAGGATGTGCCTAGCGAGTGTGAGGCTGCAGGTTAAACTCCCAGACTTGCAAAAAAATAAAGGGTAGATTTGAAATTTTAAAATATGTGTATTTGAAGAGTGGCTTATTTTGGTTTTACGTAAATTTTATCTTTCTGAATTTCATTTTTCTCAGAGAATTATAGTGATGATAAAATGAGTAATAAGTGCACGAACCTTTGGAAAAAATTGCCATGCTATAAAATAAAATAACTAAGTCTTTGTTGAACAGATTCACAAATTTCCCCAAGGCAAGGAACTTGGTTTGCTGTTGACCCGGCTGCATGTCCCTGTTTCTTTCCCTCTGAATGCCAAGCCTGTGTGGAGGGCCCGGCCTCCATGGTCACCTGGGTGTGGGGTTCCCACACAGTGTCCCCAAAGGCTGACGTGCACTGTTCTGCCTTCTCCTGTGTTTCAGTCCTCCTGGAACCTCCTTTTAAACCCCCATACTCTGTTTAAAAAATGTACCCTATTGTTTCTTTTAAAAATCTTTTTATTGTCATAAAGTTATAAAATTATATTTGTTGTGGCAAACCCTGGGACTGAGCATGGAAGCCAACTCCAAGTGTACATGGGTGGCACTCAGCACCTCCACCATGTCCCATGAGCACGGCCCTTCCCCAAGCCTGTCATCACCTCCAACTGACACTGCACCTCTGAACAATTCCACTGTCTTCCTGTTGCATCCCACCCAAATTAGGGCTTTCCTGAGCCTCCACATGAAATGCTCCTTCCAGACAGGGCTGCCTGGGATGGCTTCTGCAGCCAAGTTCAGCTCTCCTGGCTTTCCTCCCCTGCCTTCGGTGAGTATTGCCAACATTCCTGGAAACCCACACAGGACACCACGACTCGGCGGTGTTACAACTGGTTGCCCAAACTGGAAAGCCTCTACAGTTTCCTCAGAATGGGCTGTGGATGTGCCACTGTTGCTGGCTTTGGAACCAGGTTCACCTCAGCCTTGCGCAAGTTCTGAAGGAGAGGGAGCAGAGGAGGCCATGGGCTCTGTTGGTGAGCGGGAACACCTTTTTGCTTTCAACTTGTCCCCAAATTAATAACTATGTTCCAGTGCCCACTGCCAAACTCTGTGAATGTGACTTAAACACACAATTCTTATGTTTTCCTTATCTGGCTGTACAGCGTTTCCAGGTCTCACGTTTCCCTAGAACTTAGGTGGAGCTCGGTGCAAATCATGGAATCAGCCTAGGAGGAGACCCTGGAGCATGATTTCATTTGCGCTATCAAAGTGTTCTTTAGGATTCAGTAGTTTTTTTTTTAATACTTATTTTTTAGTTTTAGGTGGACACAATATCTTTATTTTATTTTTATGTGGTGCTGAGAATCGAACCCAGTACCTCATGCATGCTAGGTGAGCACGCTACCACTTGAGCCACATCCCCAGCCCCTCAGATATAGTTTTAAAGAGGGTTGTGTTTACCCACTAAAATAAAAAAATAAAATTAGCTAACGAAAATTTGCATTCATTACAAGATTAACATTAGTTGACTTTTCCCAAGAAATTATTCAAATGCCAAGAAATCCATGAAAAGATGCCAAACATCTTAACATTCAGAGAAGAACAACTCAAAACCACAGTGAGACATGCTCTACCTTTTGGGATGGTTACAATAAAAAATTAACAAATAATAAAAGAGTTGGTGAGAATGTGGAGAAATTGGAACCCTGTTGCATTGAGAATATGCACTGGTGCATTACTCTGGAATGTGCTCTCGGGGGTTAAACACAGTTAAGACAGAGTTACTACATGACCCATTAATTTGACTTCTAGGCATATAACCAACATATTTCAAAAAAGAAAAAAAAAGTGTGTGCAAGGTTGAACATGACTCTTTCCTGTGCAGCGAAGACATCAGGGTGGGGACAGAGCCCGCCTTCCTTCCTCACTGTGTGACATCCCTTTCTGCCTGGCAGAGAGAGCTGACCTCCCTCTCCACCCAGAGGCAGTCTCTTCAGACCATACACACCTGTTGGTGAGCACGTTGAGTTTGGTGGTGACACCTGCATGGTGGGGCTCCGCTTTTCTTGAGAGGGTGACTTTGAGACTGAGAAATCCATGTCCTCAGCTGAGGGCCATGGGGAAACACAGCCCGGACTTCCCAGCCCAGGAGAGACCCCATCTGCTCCCTGGATGGGGGGTTCCCCCTCTTGGCCCCGTCACCCACTTCAGCTTTGGAGGGAGCCCCAGCACCTTCCACCCACTGCAGGAGAGTCCTTCTGAGGAAGGGCGGCTGTCTTCCCTGGGTGCCTCGGTGATGGAAATAGCCACTTTCCTTTCTGCATCCCTGACAGGAGCCACACCTGGAGCTGTCTGGCGTTTGGAGGGCTGGACTCTAGGCCAGAGCACTGTCCCTCTGACCCTTTTGCTTCCTTTGACCTCTGCAGTGTCCTGGAGTCAGCATGGTGACCAGGGACCAGGCCTCCACCCTGAGGAGTCTCTCTACTCTCTGCACCTTTGTGGCCCTGGTTTTCAGCACCGTGGGTAAGGACCAGCAAGCAACCCTCTCCCAAGGGTGGGAAGGTGGGCAATAAGCCCTCAGGGAGGGAGCCTGCGGGACCCACCTAGCCCACAGGGAGAGGGATGTCCTGTCCCCTCCATCCCTAGGAGTGTCTGTCTACTAGAAAGAGCAACTCCCACCCTTGCCAGTTTTCCCTCCTGGACAACTTTAAAATGTTGCTGCAATCAACATGCATGGCCATATCCAATGCCCTGCAGTTTTGCATAACTGTGGGGCTCTTTTCATGCATGATGGGAAGTTGTTTGTGTTCCAGTGCCCAGTGCTCCATTCCCTCCCCTCCTCCTTCTTTCCCCTACACTTTGGTCTTCCTCCTATTAATCTATCTTTAAATTTCTCCAATGTAGTTATGCATAAAGAGGAATTCACTCTGGCAGAGTTGCCAGTGTACACAACATAACTGGATTAGCCTCCCTTATGTTATTTCCCTCTTGTAGAGAGTTACACGTGTATGAAATGCACCGAGAAAGCATGTCAGTATAAACGGGAGACCTGTGAGGCCTCTCAGGGCTGCTTCAATAACAAGCAACAGTTTAGCCCACCAGGTGAGCCCTGCCTACCTCCTGCCCTTGCTGGTGCACACAGGACCTGGGAGGGAGGGGCTGCTCAGCTCAGGATTCAGTGTAGCCCCTCCCTCCCCTCTACTCATCTACTCTACCCTGGCTCCCTCACCTAAGGTCCTGCCAGGATGAGGCTTGGTGTGGGCGGTGGGGGGGGGGTGGTGGCAGGGGTGGGCACTGTGCCAAGTGAAGGGTCTCAGGGGGAGGAACTGGGTGATTCCAGTCCCCACATCAGTCTCAGAGGTGGGGGATCAGTGAGAAAGGACACCCTCTATTTTTTTTGTGATGCTAGAGCTCAAACCCAGGGTCCCACACATGCCAGGCAAGCACTCGAGCAGAACCATCAAATAGTTCCTCCATGAGTTTGTTCTACGAAGAGGATCATTGGGGAGGACTCTTGGGAAAGTGGAAACACTAAGGACAGAGGGGTGCCCTCGCAGTATTCCTTGATACTGGCTGCCCGTCTGGGCACTCCCCTCTCTAGGACTCAGAGGGAACATTCTCTTTGGTTCTGGTTCTGCACAGGTATTTCACCAATAATTACACAGGATAAAGGCTGCTCTTCACGTGCATGCAGTCCCCTGTCCTTCTCTGCCACCGTGAGGATTGGATGGACATTTGTGTACGAGAACCAGTGCTGCACGAGCGAGCAGTGTAACAAAGCCGACATCCAACGTGAGTCTCTGCTGCTCTCACAGCCCCTGGATTTCCTCTGCCTCGGAAGTCACCCACCACCCACCTCCACTTCCGAGAGGCCCAGAGCGTTTTCTTTTCTGGTGAAGGGGCAGTTTGGACCTAAGTCCCTTCTGCATGGGAGACGGGCAGCTGAGTGGTGGGACAGCCCTGGGCATTTTCTCTACATGTGCTTTGGGTCACCATCCCAGCAGAGAGACTCTCCTTACCTATCTCACTCCTCACCTCTCTTGTTCTGCTTTGCTGAGATGGACTCTCACTATATTCTCACGCTGGCCTCCAACTCCCGGGCTTGAGCAAACCGGCAACCTCAGCCTCTAGGGGGGGATGGCTAGGACTGTGGGTCCCAGGCCACACACACCTGTCCTACAGTGTGTGAGCAGCATCATTTCAGGCCTCAGGTTACCTTCTGCCCCATTATCCAGGATTGTTCTCCAGCCAGGGAGAGAAAAGTCCTTGATGAAGGGGGAAGATAACACTAAATCCCTACAAGCTCTCTCTGATTACTATTTCCTACCTGATCCATGAATCCTGTCCCTAACCCCTCCTATGCCAATCTAGCTGTGAATGGTTTGAGGGATTTTGGAATATCCACGAATCCTGGGGGGTTGTAATTCTCTCAGGTATTCTTTTTGCCCATTGCTCACCATGAAAACGTTCTCTCTTTATTCAGTGTCTCCAGTGTCTAAGGAAGAAAATGGCATTGTATGTCCTGCCTGCTACACAGAGGATGGCACGTTCTGTAGCCCACAGCCCCTCAAGTGCACAGGGGCAGAGACGAAGTGTGTCGAGGTTATAGGCAAAGGTATGGAGATTTCCCAAGCATTTTGGGTCATCCTCTTAATGGGCACAAGGTGTCCGCTATCTATTGCTGTGTACCTAATTAAACCAATATTTAACAGCTTTAGAGGACATCTGTGTCCCCCCCCCCCGTGATCGGCAGGTGGCAGGTCTGAGAGGGGCATAGAGGTGGTGCTGGCTCAGTCTGTCTCCTGAGCTATGGTCCAGCCGGCAGGAGGGACTGAGGTCGCTGTGAGGCAGGATCTGCTTCCAAGCCCATGCAGCCTCCATTCCTCTTCCTGGGCCTCTTCCTAGGTCTCCTGGGGGTCATGACCTGTCAGCTGGCTTCCCCCAGAGCTGGGATGAGAAGTGGGTGGGGGAGCTGAGGCTCTTCACAGCTCATCTGAGAAGAGACACTGCTTCGTTCTCTCCTACCCTCCTAGTCCCTGGTGCACCGGGGGAGGAAGGCATGGAGGCACTGTCAGCAGGGGTGGGACCTGCAGCTGCTGTGACAGTGCCTGACGCCCATAAGCAAGTGATGGTAGAGGTCCAAGGGCCAGCGTATCCCTCCTAGGATTGCAGGGAGCCATGGGGCAGGAGACAATTGAGCAGTTCAGAGGAGAGCAGAGGAGAGAACTGGGAACACACGGGCTGTCATGTTGTCCTGGAAAGGGACCATGTCTCAGTGACATGAAGGGTCAACACCCACAATCCTCCCTGTCACCCTCAACACCATTACCTCTAAGAGCAAACCCTCGGGGCCAAGCACTGACTTTCTGCATGGTGTCATTGTGACACCAGTGAAGGTTTTCAAGTTTTCCTGAGAAGGAGAAAGCTTGTGTTTGTGGTGAGGGTGCAGGAGCCCCTCAGATGGGAGCAGGAGAAGTCACCATGGGGTGTCCTTTCTGGACTGGACAGCTAGATGGGGCACTGTCAAGTATTTTCTGATCAACATGTAAAGGGTTCCCTGGAATTAGTGGCATTTGAAGAACTCAATTAAAGTTGGAGCTGAGAGGTTGATGAGAATGAAGGTTTGTCACGTTTTTTTTTTTAGTAATTTGGAGGAGGGTCTGAGACTAGCAGGGAGGGCCCTCTGTCTAGCTGAGCTGACCTGAATGAGGGAAATGGGTGTTACCTGGGATACAGAGGAGAGGTGGGCTCTCTGTAGTGGGGCAGCCTTTCTGCTCCAGGTTTCTCTAGCATGTGTCAACCCTGGGTATAGGGGAACTTATTACAGCGTTTCCCTCTGGGTTCCCTAAGGAAGTGAAGGTGCAGAAGAGGACAGGGATCCCAGATGTGTTCAGCCAAACCCTTGAGGTCCCATCTCCACCTCCTTCCATGTCTTTATTAACCACATCTCTCCTAGGGAGGCCATAGAGGCTCAAGTCTCAGTTCACATCTTTGACAGCAGCTCCCCAACCCCCACCCCACGCCCCTTTCTGGGAGGTATCAGGGTACCTTGACCACTGATCCACGTAGCCAGGACGTTTTTTATATTTTATTTAGAGACAGGGTCTTACTGAGTTGCTTAATGCCTCACTTTTGCTGAGTCGTCTTTGTGCCTCAGCCTCCCGTGCCTCTGGGATTACAGGTATGTGCCACTATGCCCAGCTAGCAGGGTCCCTTTAAAGTACCTCCAGTCCTGGGGAGACAGAGGGACCTAGGGAAACTAGTTTGGTCCCTAGATGGGACTCTTCTTCCTGCAGAAACAGAGGTCAGGGGTCAAGGGCCATTCTGAGCACCGTTTTGCTTTGCAAAAGAAGCAGACAGATCAACCTGAGTACAGTGGGAAGGAGGGGAGACAGGGTGAGAAAGAGTCTCATTGCCAATTTTTCTCCCACAGGAGTGTTTAATGGTGTATCTTATTTAATGATGTCTGCTATGGGTTGTGCAACTGAAAGTGCTTGCAACTTGAAAGACATAAATGTAATACAAACTCCTGCAAACATTTGGACCTACTGTGAAAACCCCATCAGTGAGAGCTCCCAGCTGACACCCATCATCTCGTCCACTCTGACTAGTCTCCTCCTGCTCAAAGTCTTCCTTTGATGACTCAGGGGCTGGCAAGCCTATCATCTGATAACCACCAAATGTGAGCTTCCTTGGGTTGTGGCTTCTCCAACATCCCAAAAAGGACAGAATTAAAAAGCTGATGCTTACACACACACACACACACACACACACACACACACACACACACACATATGGGATTACTTGTTTGTACCTCAAGTTAAAATAAATGATAATTGTTATTCATTCTCTCAGGGGCTCTTTCTTCACCCAAGTAGCACACTTCAGAGGAAGTCTGAGATGAGATATCCAAGTCCCTCCATGGTCTCTGTGCCCTTGGAATCCACTCCACAAGCCCAACACCAGAAGTGCCCTGCCCCTTGTGCTTGGGGACCAAGCATTCCGCAGTGTGGCCACTGTGTTCAGCTCTAGGCTGCTCACCACCTGGCTCCTCCGCCCTCGAGCTCATAAAGACCCAAACCCCTGCCCCTTGTCTGCGCTGCCCCCTCAGATAGACCACTGCTTACCTGCCGCAGTCCTTCAGCTCCTGGCCTGCTCTCCTGGACTGTCCTGGCTCCTCCTGTCCAATCTGCTCTGTTTGTCTATGGTGTGGTGTGGGGTAGTGCATGTTGGCACGTCTCAGAGAGAAGCCCACATGGACACCCCCAGCATGGGGCTTCTCCTGGAAGCTTGCTATGGTCTGTATGGGAGATGTCCTCCTGAACCTCCTGTTAATGCAGAAATCTTCAAAGGTGAAAAATTACATGATGAGAGCTGCAGCGTATTCAGGGGATTTATCCTGATATGATTAACTGGGTAGTAACTGTACGCAGGTAGGGCTCTGTTAGGGGAAGACAGGGTGGGCCTTGGGCTTTCTGTTTTTTTTCTCATGAATGGAGTCTCCCCTGCTCTCTGATGCTGCCATGAGCTGCCTGCTTCCCTCCTCCACACTCTTCTGCCATGATGTTCTGCCTCATCTCTGACCCAGAGTCCTGGCGTTGGCCCTCTATGAACTGAGACCTCTGAAATTGTGAGCACCAAATAAAGTTTTCCTCCTTTGTATTGTTCTTGTCAGGTGTTTTGGTCACAGCCATGGAAAGCTGACTAGAGTAGGGTTCTATCAGGGAGCTGGGGACAGACTGTCATATCCTTCCTGAACTTTCCACCATTTGAGGAGGAGTGTGGACAGGTCTTAATCTCCCCGGGACTCACT
Source organism: Callospermophilus lateralis (assembly GCF_048772815.1). Taxonomy (NCBI): domain Eukaryota; kingdom Metazoa; phylum Chordata; class Mammalia; order Rodentia; family Sciuridae; genus Callospermophilus; species Callospermophilus lateralis. The sequence continues at coordinate 412,281 of NW_027511439.1, forward strand.
GACTCTTCTCACCTTGCTTGTTTCGAGTACTGACCCACTATGATGCAAAACCCAGAAAACACAGCTCTCCCTCAGGAGCTGACCCTTGCAGAACAGTGTCAGGATGCACATCACTGCACAGAATTCCAAGGACAGCTGGCCAGCAGGGACAGGGACACCCAGGGAGGGTGAGGACGTGCCCTCTGAGCTGAGGCCTTCTGGCAGTGAGCTTGGGGGTTGAGGGAGCATGTGCATGAGGACCCCACTCCTGTGCAAGCTGGAAACTGGTCAACAATGGATTCCCACACAGGCAAAAGTTAGACTAGCCTTCAGGGAGCGAGGCTCTGCAGGAGGAAACTTGGGGCAGTGATGAGGACTCCAGCTGGTTACAATGCTTAGGGGCTTATTTCCCAGGTCCCAGAGGCTGGGGATCTGAGACCAAGGTGTCAGTTAGTTTCTTGTAAGAAGTCTCCTTGGGTAGCAGATGGTGGTCTTCTCACTGTGACCCTATGTGGTCTTCCTTGCATCCTAATCTCCTTATGAGGACATCAGTCACCCTGATTAGAGCCTGTGTGATATGGTAACTCATGAGCTCTGTGGAGAGGCCATGCTTGGGATACAGGGGCTGGAACTTCAACACGTGAATTCCAGGGGTGCAACTCAGCTGGTAGCTAAGGGCTGGAGAGGAGGCCTAGGGAGTGGTCATCAGGATGGCTCTCAGTGCTCACTCCACACAAGCTCCTTCCCTTTTCCTTCTCATCTCTACCCCTATCTTCTCATTTCTCACTCAATTTTCCTTTTATTTCTCCATGAACATTTCCCAGTGTCACTAGTGTTCCCTGCATTTCTCTCCTATAATCATCAATCTCAGGGCCTGAAGTTTGTCCCTTCTCTACACCAGGGCTGAGAGTAGCCTTTGCCCCTGCAGGGACCCTGCAGTCAGGGCGCCTGTGAGAACAGACCTGCTCTCCTTGGCTGCCCTGCTTTCCTGGGGTTGGAGGGAGGAGCGGTCAGCTTTCTTCTCCCATCTTTTGCTCCAAGATAACAGGTGAACGTGGAGTCAGGGCCAAGTGATTCAGGGACTTCCATTGCAGGTGAGGAAGCGTCTGCTGGGCTTGGGGGGAAAGGTGTCCAGGAGCTGGCGGCCAGAGCACATGTGTGCCTGGAGATTCTCATGAAACCTTGGGCCTCAGGAGCTGCCAGCAGCAGGAAGGTTGTGTTATGACCCAGGAAAACCTTGGCCACCTCTGAAGGTGAGCTGCAGGACAAGGAATTAGTTTGCTTACAAAGTTAAAAAAAAAAATCTCATTATTAGACCCATATTGCTGTTCCATTTAGAGGAGCTGCCCTAGGAGGTGGGGGGATATTCTGTCATGGGCACAGTGGCCAAAAGCAAATTAACTTAGTTTTATAAAAATGATTTTAGTATAGGGGCTGTGGTGGTGGCTCAGTGGTAGAGTGCTCGCCTAGCACGTGGGAGGTCCAGAATTCAATCCTCAGCACCACATAAAAACAAATAAAATGAAGGTATTGTGTCCAACTACAACTAAAAAAATATTAAAAAAATAAAAATACTTTAAAAAATGATTTTAGTATAAAATGCAAACATTATGCTTATCTATTTTTAAAGTAAGGGAACATTATTGATCTATAAAAGAGATTTTAAAAGTGGGGTAGGCTAAACAGAAAATAAAAATGAAACATTTACTTTGGTTCTCCCCGGTTACACTGGGCACAACAGGGAACAGAAGGTATAAGCACACAGATGGAGCCATGGTGGAGGGCACAAGCCCAGGTACCAGCCAAGGGAAGAGCAGGGCAAGCTGTGTTTGGGATCCTTCCTCTGTGGCCACTGCTCACCATTGACCTGGCCCTTTCCTGTGTCCACCTCTCAATGCAGTCATGATGCTGTGTGCTGGGCTCTGGCACCAGTGAGGGCCTTCTGTGCAGCTCCAGGCTGAGGTGGGTGTGTGCCCAGAGCACTCCACGGCCACCCCTGGGCCGTCCTCAGTGACAAGCAGGTTGTGGCTTGGTCCCTGCATCTCTCCCCCTCCCGGCAGCCTCCTGGCTGGCTCATGGAGCTGGCAGCACTGGTGCCTGGCGAGGTGCCCTTGAGGAGGGGCCATGGGCCTGAGGCACAGTCACGGGAGGAGGACACCATGCTGGGGGCAGCTGACCTGCACTGTTGCTGAGAGTGTGCGAGATGGGGCTCCAGAGGCCTGTGTGGAGCACTTTCCTGTCCCTCTCCTGGTTTCCTTCTCTTCTAGAACAAACACCCCTCCCTCAGGCCTTGCTCAGCAGGTACCTTGACTGTTGCTCTCCCCTCAGAGCAATGGAGGACGGAAGAACCCTCGCACCTGCCCCATGTCGGCAGCTGTCAGCCTCCCTGTGCCTTGCCACTGTATTCTGAAGTGTGTGTGTGTGTGTGACATGTGTCTCTGTGACCGTAAGCTATCTGTCACCTGCCATTTCCCTCATGAGTATCCCACTGTCCATCCTTGATAAGACTTGTAAGGTATGATTGCTGTATCATAATCACACCAAGAGATTAGCTGTGGTCCCTTAATCTCCTCTAACCCTGAGCCTGGTACAGTTTCTCAGCTGTCTCAGAGATGCCATGTGCGGTCAGCTGGTGTTAGAACAAGGACCCCCAGCCCACACTGAGATCCTCCCTCAGACCTGTTCCATGGGTCTTGCTCTATGACGCTCCCCCCAGTTTTGTTGGATCCCCTCAGCTGTTGGGGGGAAGGGCCTGCTCCCTGGGGCTGTCCCGTGTTCTGTCTGTGGTGAGGACTTCCCCGTGGTGACCTTCAGCTTGTCTTCCAGTTCCTGGTATCCCTGTGCCCTGCCTGCTGCTGTCCAGAGGCTCCATCCTCAACCAGGGGACTGTTCATGACAGCACGGTCCTGCACGTTGCCTGCAGGTGTCTGAGGAGGCTCTGGGTCACTGGTGATATGGCTAGTGTGGCTAAGGGCTTAATTGTGAACAGTACTTAATTGTAATTCATCTAGATTCACCATCAGTCCTGCACGGAGCCAGGGCTGCCTTGTTGGACAGATGTGGTCAGAGGCCGCTGGACTCAGACAGGTGGCCCCGGGTAACACCTCCTCAAGGGCACCTCGCCAAGCACCAGTTCTGCCAGCTCTGTGAGCCAGCCTGGAGGCTGTCTGGAGGAGGGAGGAAGAGAGACTCAGAGTCCAGGCTGCCACCTGGTTTTGACCAGGGACACAGCAGTGTTGTGGTGTCAGGGCCCCAAACCCACCACATCTGCGTCTTGGGCTTTACGGAGGTTGGGATTGACATGTGGCCCTGGGTTACCAGTACCCCCCACCTCCAGGCCTCTCTCATCCTCTGCCTGTGTTCAGCTGGCCTCTCTGGGGCTCCTGGTGGGTCAGGGCGATGCCTGAGTGGAGCCTCCAGACCTCCAGACGCACTGAGCTGGGGTGCTGGCCTGGGCCTCACAGTGCCCGCCTCCTACTCCTGCCTTCTCTGCCCATTCCCCTTCCCCTGGGGGGGGAACCTCAAGTCTATAGTTATTTCATTTTTTTATAATTATTTCTTATACTTCACTACTGTTCTAGCAACCTATATCCATCCCTATATTTATCTGTAACTACCTGTAACTGTATTAGACCTCTAAACTTATCACCTGACATTATCTATATCTTATTGTTAGCAACTTAAATCCTATGTCTTAAGTGACTATATTATTGTATTGTTACTTTTTAATCTTATAACTATTGCAGACTGAAGTAACTTAACATTACTAATCCTATAACACTTATCTTATAATCTTATTGTTTTACTAATTAAAATTTTATTAACCTATAATTTCTAATCTATAATCTATAACCTATAACCTGTATTGATTAAATTCAGCGTATCCTTCTCCATGTGTAAGGTCCTTGTTTATTTTATGTTGTAACTATTCGGCCCATGCTTCACCATTATTTTTGGCATTTTGTATATTGTTTTAAAATCAGGGTTAGTTGACAGAACATTGTCTGGGAGTTACTGGTATCAATGTTCAGTTTGTTTCATCTCTTCACACATTTGGCAGACCAGGTGCTATGACAGGTCCAATGCCACCCGGGAGCTTCAAAATAGTCTGTGTTGAAATGGCTTTACTTCAAGTCACCCAGCAATTTTAATTTCTGGTTGGAGACTGTTACAGGGAAAAGAAGAAAGTAGAAGACACAGGAAACAGACCTCTGAGCAGAGTTGTGAAAACTGTCATTTGTTCTGAGAAATTAAAGACCAGATACTTTTATCTATTACTTTTTTTGGGAGGCCATTATTTTTCAGAACTTTCCCTTGTACTTACATTTGCCTTTCCTGTGAGTATTCTCATGCATCTAATTGATTCCCTTTTGTCCTTTGCAGGGACTGACACTTCCAGCAAGACGTCCAGTAGCTCTATCTGGTGCTGCTGGCGTGTTTTCAGGTGCTGGACTGCTGTGGTTCTCTCTGGCCACCTGCAGACCAGCCTCTTGCTGCTGCTGTCTTCCCTCTTCCCCATCTGAAGGGCGGAGGTGGTGAAGCCAGAATTTGACAATACTGAGCTGGCATGTTGGGTTCTGCTGAAGTCGTTTCCTACTTTTCTGTCCAGGCCTGGAAAGCAATTGGCATGATTCCCTTGGTTGCATTGAGGTGGAGGAAGGAGTATGGAACAACTGTGGAATTTCCATCCTGGGCTACACTCAGGTGAAAAATCCTAATGTTCTCTCTCTTGAAACCCCTTCCAGCCACCCTAAGGGGTATCTAAGGTGATCGGTAGATGAATGGCACTGATGGAGAGCCCCAGTGACATTTGTCTTCCAGTGGGCCATGTAACACTCCCCACCACTACATCCATTCCCTCCTGGATAATCCCTTTCCTTCCCCAGAGACACCAGCAATTCAGATTGTAGGACATGAGAGAAAGACATGGGGTGATGAATAAGGAACCTTCCAGGTCCCCTTTGTTCACTTAGCCTTCACCAGCCAGTTTAAAATCTTCCATTACAGTTCCTGGACTCAGATGTGCTCAATGTATTTTTTAAAAATGTTGAAAGAAGGAAACGCACTGTATTTCAATCAACCCCTTGTGTAAATTCCTCCAGTAAAGGGTGTTTGTTATGCACTTAACAACCAATAGATGTGCCCCATATCTCCAGGAGATTTCTTTAGTTTACAGGACAACAATTAGGCACAAAATGTTCAGACCTATACAAGTATCCTCTTTTTTCATGGGTTTTCCATAGCCAGGAGTTAGAGTGACAGGGAGGAAAGCAGTAATGCCCTTAAGTCTGGATCCTCTCAGGGTCTCTGGCACAGGACTAACTGGGACCCTAGCCCTTTGTCAAAGGAAGCCAGAAATTACTTTGGCAAAGTTAGGTGATGAGAGACAGGTTTTCTGGACTACAATGAAGCTTGATCGAAATAAATATCTTGGGATGTTTCATAACTTATGGCAGGTGCTTGACCTCACCTGGAAAGATATCATATTATTACTTAGCCAAATGTTAGCCTTCAATAAGAAAAAGGTCACCCTAAAGCCAGTAGATAAAGAATTTGGGGAAGAACCTCCATCTTGCCCATGCCCTAGCATCACAAACTAGAAACAAGCCTAATTATTCATCTAGAGCAAGGCAATTCCCAGAAACAATCCTGACTGGAACTCAAATGATGAACAGGATGCTTGGAAGATCACACATTTCCAAATGTTGGTCTTTGAAGCTATAAAGAAGATCAAGCAAAAGCCCTGATATTTTCATGGAAAAACTCAGGGAGACAATAAAAACATACCACCCTAAATCCTGAATCCATAAAGGGCCACTTACTTTTAAAGGATAAATGTACCAAAAAAGTTTACTCCCCCTCTGAGTTATGAACAAGTTTTGGAAGCCTTTAAGACGTTAAAATTGGGCCTCATTTTGAGCCTGTTCTCAACTTACCTATGGAGTAAGATTTAACCTGTTTGCTGCTAAGGTTCTAGGAATGGAAATTCCTAGAATTTAAAATAATGGAACTGCTCAACAGCCAGTAGCTTATCTCAGTAGGAAGTTTAACATGATAGCTTTGTTCTCAAAATTAATAGAAAGCAAAATATCATAATTTCACCATCCAAACCTGTCCAATTATCAACTATAAAAAAATGGTTAAAATGCCTTATGCATGAGGTTTCTGTTCAGAATAGCAGTTTGTCCAGCTCCTTTTAGACTTCAGCAAGGACTTACATTGAAGTGCAAATGCAAGAAGCCTGCAAGCTCAGAAGGAGACTGATCTGAGGCCTGAAGGGGGGAAACATTAAAAGTGTCTTTTACCTGAACTCAAACTAGTCTAAACCAAAAAGTAAATTGTATAATAATTCACCAATTACTGAATTACTGCTGGTCATTTTCTCTAAGACTTTTGCTTCTTCTTAGATCCTGTATTCTTTTTTTAGCTCATGATTTTGATCCTACAGACCTAGGTTAATGTTTTTCCAATCAGTCTTATTTTTTTATTCAACTATGGAGTTTTTAAACATTGCAATGTAAATTTCACCTGCAAAAAGCGACAAGGCCTTTACTATTGTGTCATGTGTGCACTCTTGTGTTATGTGTTGTATGTCTGTACATGTGTATATCCTTATATCATATACATGATATAAAAATTGGAGATGTATAAGGAGCTCTCACAAAATTAAAAAAAAATAGATCCACCCTAATTGATCACCCTAAATTCACATGATTTACAATGGTTCAATTTAAATTGGGTTAACAAATGAAAGTAAAGATGTCTTTAAAATTAAACTTAACTCACAAGTCTCTTTAGGTGGTTAAAATAACTAATAGAATGTTGATGTCTACAAAATGTCTAATATCCCTTGGTTCCAGGACTTCTCTTTAACAAGAAAGAAATGGCTAATACTGTTTAATACACTTGTCTGATATTTTGGTAGAATACGGGAAGTAGATTTGACATGGGATCATTCATATTTATGAGTAGTTTTTCTGTTATACATTTGATTAATTTACAAGGTTAAATGCTAAATGTTAAATATACCATCAAGTAATATTAACTTCTTGAATTCCATTGATAACATTATTGATGTTTTTATAAATTGGTAAATGAAGAAAAAAAGGGGTTAAAGTTGCTTTTTCATCACTGAAAAGGGTTACTAAAAATTTAAAGTCCCAACAAGTATAATTCTATATAATTAAACATTGTGTTTTCTTGGAATAGTAAACAGATGCAATTCTATATAAAAGTTTATAGAAGATTTCTATGTACAAAAATCCCCAAAGTTTCAACTGTTCCAATTAAGATTAGTATAAATAACAAAGTATTTTTTTATTAAAATAAAATAATTTGCCTAGGGCTGATGTTGTGGCTTAGTGTTAGAGCAGTCATCTAGCATGTGTGAGGCCCTGGGCTCGATCCTCAGCACCACGTAAAATAAAGATATTGTGTCCACCTAAAAGTAAAAAAATGAATATTGAAAAAAATAATTTGCCTATATTTAGAAGGATTATTTCAAATTGTGAACAGAAAAGGGGGTTAACAGATGAGAAGGACAAATTAGAAGGTTCTAGGTATGAAAATCATAGTCAATAGAAGGAAAAGAAAATGTTTGTGGATAAGAAAGCTTTTATGTGATGAAGTAAATAAAAGGGTTTAAATAAATGATAAAGAAGGTCTAAGTTTATTTTTACAATCAGACATATGTTAAAAGGACAAAAATTTCTTAAAACATTAATTTACCCATACCATTGTGTTTACTAATTTTTGTTTTTTCCTAGAGCAAGTAATCTTAAAGAAATTAAACATCAGGTTAAATAGCAACTGTTATTTTAAAGCATTGTACTATGTTATTTCTATAAAAGTTAAACTTGGTTAATATATAAACATCAGTATAATTGTGGAGTTATTACTCTACTTTGTATAATAAATGTGTTCATATCTACCAAGTATATGAGTGTTTAAGGTAGAAGCTTTAAAAAAGCATTATATCAAGCTGGTGTTCTCCAAAGTAAAGTTGTATGGTAATTTTAGGCTTATAAGAATAACATTGGAGATTTGTCAATAAGATACTTTTTACACTCGGGTTCAATTTACATGTATTTTTAAGTTAATGAGAGCCTATTGTATGTAAAGGTTAATATTGGAAAACACAAAAGCATTTTGCTACTTCTCCACAAAAGGCTAAAAGCTCTCAGTTTTTCTTTAATTCATGTTTTAAATGTAGTATATTGTGTTAGCTAATATTCATGTGAACTCAAGCAACAATATATGTAAACTTTGTAAAATGATATTTAAGAAACAAAGATCAGCTTCAGAACCTGCCTCACCTGAGATAAGGCTCTGCCTCCCACCTTACCACATCTCAGAATGACTCCAAAGTAAGCCAGACTTCAGTTCATTTAATATTATGTTCAAAAGATTGATTTTTGTTGTTAAGTTACTAGGATATTAAAGAAGGGTTATAATGTATAACTCAGCCAAAATTTAAGGTAGCTATTATACAAACTAAGTGTGTTTTTTCTCTTGTTAATTTTATTTTGGATTTTCCTTATAAACTATATAAATGTTGCCTGTTTTGCAGAGGCATTGCTTCAAGAACTCACAATCTGGATTTAAGATAGTAAGCCATCACCTACAGGACAAATAAGATAATACAGACCCCAGTTCATCAAAAGGGGTAAATGACCATAAAGTTATAGACATTAAAGTTAAAGCCCAGTACTCTTAATTTAAGACTGGTGAGACTTATTTTCTAGATGTTTAAGATCAAGACTTAAAAATTAAAGTTAAATTAAAAGGACCAAGGAAATATTTGACTCTTGCCCTCCATGTCAGTCTGAATTCAGGGAACAGGGAACTTCTCTAAAGAGCTCTGCAACTCTGGGCCACATAACTTCCTGATCAGGGAGATTAATGAGACCTCTGGAGAACAGAGAGCCAATCAGTGCACCTGCTATGAAGTGGAGGGTCATTGGAGAAGGAAGACATCCTTGATGCTTTCAAGAATAGCCACATGGTCAGCAAGACCTGAACCCTTCTATGGCAAATGGCACTAGCAGAACTAAGAAGCTGCTCTCAAGTTCCCCCAGAAGTGACTCCCATGGAAACTCAGCTGACTCTTAATAATAGGTAGAAACAAAAGTCAGTTTGACTTGCTTCTTCTTAAACAAAAACAGTTAAAATCAAAGCACAGTCATTCTTGGGCTTTTAAAAAATAGATAAATGTAATTTAAGGTATACGTCTTGTGTTAGCCCCCAAGAATAAGTAAGACTGGAGGCTACAAAAGAGAGAGTCTTAGGCAGGAATGCCTGATAACTATAAAAAGAAACTAACCATCAAGAGGATCTACCAGAGTCAGTAGTTTTTATTTGAAGGTCTACAGATATTGCTAACTTACACAGGTAGACTTGATGTTTGCTACTGTGATTATTCAGCCCTAAGTAATAGAAATAAAGGGTTCTCTACTAGACACTGAGGTCACATTAGTAGAAGGATTTTGTAAGATCAGATGACATTAAGTTATTAAACTACATCTTATGGTCATGGACACATTAAAAATTATTTTGTGTTTAATTATAAATTGTGTTTACATTCCTGATAAATTTGGGGATGTTAAAGATCGACATTCCCAAATGAAGGCCTTGTCCACTCTGGCCTTATTATGGGAACAACTTCTCAGCTCTCACACCTCCTGGTGGCAGATTAGTGGCTGCTATCATCTTCATGGTATACATTGACATGTCCCAGATGCTGCAACATTTACTCAATCCTCATCACGTCTGTTTCTCTATCATAGAAGCACCCATCCCCAGGAATTGCCCCTCCCTACAGGGAACCATAAGGTTGTTAATTAATGTGTCCTTGGCTGCTCCATCCTTCAGCCCACCAGTGTCCCACCTTTGGCCCATCCTTCCAAGGATTCCTAGTCACTTAAGCAGGAAGGAGAAAGATAAGGGGAAGAGGGCAGGACAACTGAGGAAGCCTAGGAAGTATACAAAGGGCAGAAAACTTGCTTCTGGGGATTCCATGATACCAACTATGGCCCCTTCTCCCTCCCAGGAGAAGTCTAGGTTACCCCTTTTTAGATAAACCCTACTTTATGTTGCCACAGTGGAGACTTCTCTTCAAATGTTTGTTGCTTTCTAAAATTGTGCATTATTTTAAAATATTTTAAATATAAGTTACTTTATTCAGGCATGTCTATGTTTTTAAGCTTTACAATTGAATATTGAAAATTACAGGTAGAAAATAATGACCATGAACTCTTTTGACATTTCAGTGTCAGCCAGATACTTCTTCTCAGTTGGAACCCACGCAGTTCTGCATTGCCCTCTGATCCTGAGTGGCCTGGGCACCCTGCCCGCCCCCACGAGCACCCCCACCAGCGTCTTCAGCCTTCCTTCCAGCCCACGGTCTGCTCATCCCCCACTGCTGAGCATGAAGGCTGCCTCTGCAAAGGTAAGATGTCCTAAAGCCACGAGGCACAGGGGAATAAGTCAAGAGGTGACCTGACCACTACCTACCTGAAGACTGTGGTCAAGGAAACCAGGGGTATCCACTTATCCCAGCAGGCAGAGTTCCACAATTGATTCTGGAATTGCCCAGCCTGTCCTTTAAGGCACAGCCCCGCCTTGCGCAGGCAGGCTGGTTCTATGCATGTCTTCCAAGTCAGGATGCTCCTCCCCACTGAGTGGGGCTGCTTGTTCAGTCCATGCTGCCCTATTCATGAATCATTTCTGTACTCAGATAAACCCACTTAAAGTTAATCTTTCTAGACTTTTGCCGCAGTCTTTGGCTGGGCACAAATCACGAGTCTCCACACAGCTTGTAGATTCAAACAGCAATTCTTTATTCCCGAACTCACACCGGCCGTCTACAAACACGCTCTGGGGGAATCCACGTTCTCTGCCCAAATCCACTTCTCCCAAATCCACTCCTGCCTAAATCCACTCCGCATGGGCTTCTGTCTCCCAAAATATACTGTCTGACCCTAAGCACTCAAGAGGAACTCAGCAGCAGGATACGCCCTATTCTAAAGGGGGAACACCCTACTCTCCTATTATGCTAAACTTCCCTATTCTAAAGGGGGAACACCCTAATCTCCTATTATGCTAAACCGCCCTATTCTAAAGGGGGAACACCCTAAACACGGATCCTGCCCTGGTCCTTGAGCAAGGTCACCTTTCAGAAGTCCTTCCACAGACAGCATGGAAGTAAGCTGGCAAGGAGATTGTCATACCTACTTGGCTGATGGCTCCCAGCATCTCCCCCCTTCTGATTAATTAAACAACAAGTAATGTGGCTTAAGGACCGTGCCTGGTAGGTTGTCCAGTTCAACATATGGCTCTTACCCGTCATTGGAAAACTGACCTTTAGGCGTCAGCCTCCTGTCTTAGGTTGATACCACTGCAACTGGATCATACCCGTCACTGACTACCGGTCCAGCATACAGCCATACTTGTGGATAGGTCTATGCACCAGTGGGGGGGTGAGGTTCTTTGCCTCACCTCTGTTGGCCCCCAAATTTGGCCTTGGTGCCAGTGGGGGAGTGAGGTTAATGTGGCTTAAGGACCGCGCCTGGTAGGTTGTCCAATTCAACATATGGCTCTTACCCGTCATCGGAAAACTGACCTTTAGGCAACTGACCTTTAGGCGTCAGCCTCCTGTCTTAGGTTGATACCACTGCAATTGGATCATACCCGTCACTGACTGCCGGTCCAGCATATAGCCATTGGCCCCCAAATTTAGACCATCACTAGCAGAAGGGAGGAGGATACAGAAATGCCACGACACCAAGCCAATTGACAGTTCCTTTGGAAAAATTGCATCATTGGTGACACCTTCAGCAAAGATATGCCAGCATTACCACAGACTTTTGCATTTAATATGTCCACTCATTCTGCATGGGGGAGTGTTGCTTGCCCTGTGAAGTCAGACGGGCTGGTGGCGGCGTGCTGGGGAGGCACTTCTTGCCCTGGTGGCAGTAGATCCTAGGCACTGAGGGGTGGCTTGGCCTCGGCTCACCCGCCTGGGGAGGCACCATGCAACCCCAGCTCAGGAGCCTCTAGCCCTGCTGGGAGCCTCACTCCACCTGGGCTCCTGCTCCACAAGCTCCAGGGCCTTGGGCCTCTGCCTGAGTCCCTGCTGTGGGTCACTTCTTCAGGCCTCCTGTTGCTTGCGCTCTCAGGAGGGCCTGCCTTCTGCAGCATGGCCATGGCTTGGCTCCTGTGGCCCTTCAGTGTCCTGGGTGACAGCCACTCAGAGCTGTGAGAAAGAGCCATGCACCAGCTCTCTCTGGTGGGATGTTCCTTGGTAGATTCTCCAAATAGAACCACTTAGATACAATGCAGACATCTTTTGTTTATTTGTTTATTTGAGCATTGTAGTTCCGTGTAGTAGATGGGTTCATTTTTACAAAGGCATATGTGAAATGCATTAGACTTCAGTCACCACTTCCTGGCTTCCCCTATTCCGCCTCTTCTACTCTCTGATTGTCCTGTCACTTGTTTATTGATTGGTACTCTTGCATATATATAAAATTGAAATTCCCTTTGGCATAGTGATATAATGTGTTTTGTTAAACTCACTCCATATTTCTTCCCATTCCCATTTCTCCTCCCTCCCTTTTACTTTCCAACTTTTATTCTTCTGATCTTCTCTATATTTTTATAATATCTGACCCCCACCTTCTTTCCTTTATTTTGCTCTAGCTTCCACATAGGAGAGAAATGATTTTTGAAGTCTGTCCCATTTTTTTTTTTTTTAGCATGACGGTCTCCATTCCATTCATTTACTGGCAAATGCCATGATTTTATTCTTCTTCATCGTGTATATATACTACATGTTCTTCACCCCTTCATCTGTCAATGGGCATCTGGGTACAGTTCATAATTTGGCTACTGTGAATTATGTTACTATATACATTTTTAAGTGGCTCGACTGCTATAGTCTGCTGATTGTAGTTATTTTTGATAAATACTAAGGAAAGGGATAGCTGTATAATATGGAGGTTCCATTCCAAGTCTTTTGAGAAATTTCCAAAGTGTTTTCCAGAATGATTGTACTAATTTGCAGTCCCACCAAACAATCTAAGAGTGTATCTTTCCCCCATATTCTTTCTAAAAATATTTATTCTGAAGTTTTAGGTGCACAAAATATCTTTATTTTACATTTTTACATGGTTCTGAGAATTGAACCCAGTGTCTCGTGCATGCTAGGTGAGCACTCTACCACTGAGCCACAACCCCAGCCCCTCCCCTGTATTCTCATAAGAGTTACTATCATTTTTGTTGTTGATAATTGATATTAGACCATAGCAAGATGAAATCTTAGTGTACTTTTGATTTGCATTTCCCAGATTGCTAGAGATGTTGAATCTTTTTTGATATATTTGTTGGTCATTTGTGTTTCTTCTTTTGACAAATGTCTGTTTAGTTGTTTTGCGATTTATTGATGGAGTCACTGGTTTTTTTGGTGTTAAGGTTTTTGTGTTCTTTATGTATTATGGATATTATTCCCCTATCTGAGTAGCAGCTGGGAAGGATTTTATCCCATTCTGTAGACTCTCTCTTCATGCTCTTAATCATATCCTCTGCTATGCAGAAGTTTTTAAATTTGATGGCATTTCACTTATTGTTTCCTGGTTTTACTTCTTGAGCTTCATGGGTCTTGCTGAGAAAGTTGGTACCTGAATCTATATGATGGAGTACTTTTGTATAGGTCCTATGTAATTTTATTTCTTCCTTAATTTTGGCTCAGATCTTTATTATTTCCTGTCTTCTATTGATTTTGAAATTTGTTTTTTCTTCCTTTTCTAAGGTCTTGAAGTGGAGCATAACCTTATTTATTTGAGATCTCTCTATTTTTTTTTAATGTAGGCACTCAGTGGTGTGACTTTTCTCCTTACTTCTACTTCTTCTCTCCAGCACAGGGGGACTGTGTCAGGCTACATGAGACAGAGCATGGCAGTCCTAGAGATTTTTACATGTTGAATCTCTGTTCTCACTGGTTTCTAACAGTTTCTTGATTTCTTTTGTCACTTTTTCTTTGACCCATCCTTCATTTAAAAGAATATTTTTCAATCTTCACGTGTTTATGTAGTTTATATTATTTTCCTTGCTGTTTATTTCTACATTAAATTTATTATGATCTGATAAGATGCATTGAAATGTATAAATTAATTATTTTTTATTTGCCAAGACTTACATTGTGACTTAGAATATGGTCTCTTCTTTTACATGAGCCACTGAGAAGAATGTAAATTCAGCTGTTTTGGGGTGAAATAGTCTGTAGATGTCTATTAGGTCCATTTGATTTATGGTATAATTTGGCCATAAATCTTTATTGATTTATACTCTGATGACCTTCTACTGGTGATAGGGAGCGTTGTGTGTTGTAATCACCCATTATTACTGTGTTGCATCTATCTGAGATTTAGTGTCAGGGAGTACTTTTTTTTAATGTAATGGGTGTCCTGAATATATATATATCTTCTTGTTGAATTTTTTTCTTCATTAGGATGTGATGATATTCTCTGTCTCTTCTGATGTGGTTTTGTTTGAAATCAACTTTGTAGTATATAAGAATAGCCACTCTGAATGTTTCTGGACTTCATTTGCATTGAATATTTTTTTTTACCCTTTAACTTTCAGCCTGTGCCTTTGCCTATGAGTCTTTTGCAAAAAGCATGAAGTTGGATCTTGTTTTTTAAAAATACATTCTGCTAATCTATATCTTTTCATCAGGGAATCGAGACCATTTATTTTCAGTAATTATGGATATGTGTTTGAGATTTCCTGTCATTTTTAATTTTTTGTTATATTTAATTCTGTCTTGATTCTCATTTTGTTGATTAGAATTTCTCTGGTCTTCATCTATTTGGGAGCTTTGGGATTTGTTTATGTATTCCTCTGTGTGCTTTTATCTTTAAATAGTCTTTGTAGTGCTGACTTGGTAGTCATGAATTCTTTTAGTGCATCCTTGTTGTGTTGAAGGAGAACTTTTCTGTAAATAGCAATCTTGGCAGACAACTGTTCCCTTCTAGATCTGGGAATATCTCATTCCAGGCCCTCCTTGATTTGACAGTGTGTGTTGAGAGGTCAGAAGTGAACCTCATTGTTTTGCATCTAAATGTGAACTCATGTTTCTCTCTTACAGTTTTTAATATTCTTTCCTTCTTTTCAGGATTGCATATTTCCTTTATGATGTGTCTTGGAGAACTTCTTTTCTGATCCTGTCTATGTGGGGTCCTATAAGTACCCTGTATGTGGATGTATATCTCATTTTTGATCAGGAGAAAGTTTTCTGTTACTATCTCTTGATGCCTTTAGCTCAGATCTCCCTGTTCTCCTCTATCCCAATGACTCTCAGGTGTGGTTTCTTGCTGTTGTCCCAGAGTTCTTGTATATTCTGATCACGTTCTTTTTGATTTCCTTTATTGCCTACCGTGCACCCCAGTTCATACATAGTGCACTCTAGTTCATACATGGTGCACTCCAGTGCATATACCCTGTCTTCATGCCTGAAGTTCCATTGTCTATGTGATCTAATGTCTTTCTGATGCTCTCACAGACATTTTTAAATCAATTCATTGTGTCTTTCATTACAGTTCTGATTGGTTTCTTTCCAATATTTCTACTTCTTTGATAAAATGGTCTTTCATCTCCTGTATTTGCTCTCTTAATCCATTTTTTAGATATTCTTTGAGCCATTGAACATTTTAATACTCAGTTTTTTTATCATTTTTTTTTTTGGAATTTCATCCTCCTCTTCCATATATGTGGGATTTTTTGTTGAAGGATTGTGAATTTGGGGGTAGGGTGGATTTTTTTGCCTGTTTCCTCATATTTTCAGAGAATTAGCTCCTGCATATCAGTTGAGATGGATTCCTCTTCCTCTTTTATACATGTGTCCTTTCATATGTAGTTATCTTTTGTGTTGTGGGATTTCTCTGTGTTTTTGATATATGGGTAGATGTCAAGGGCTGGGACTTGAAGTTCCCCTTGGGTTGCTTCTAGTTGGGGCCTAGTTGTGAGTTTGGGGTTTTTCTCTCTCAAGTCCTCTAAATTGAAGTAACGTGAGACATGGATGGGGCTAGATTGTGTGTGGGTAAGATTCACTGTGGCTTTTCTGAGTTGTGATTATTGCTTGGCAGCAGGATGTCTATTCCGTGATCTTGAAGTGTCCCAATCACTTTTCATACCCTCTTAGAAAAAGAGGGAGGCCAGAATTGTACTAATCAGCAACAGATATATAACCTTAGGATAAATGTGTGGTGTTTACTTTGAAATCTATAATATGAACTGTCACCAGTATAGGAATGCTGGGGTCAGCATTTAACATCAGCACCAACCATAAAAAAACCCTTATAGTACATCATCTATATATTAATAAGCACAACATGCATGTAGTAAGAATGATATGAATTACATAATACTATTATCAATGGGATTAAGTTTTTAAGTAAAAAGAGAATAAATAAAAATTAACTGAAAGTAATGGATAAAGAGGAAGAGGAAACAGGAAAATCTGTCAGTCAGTGGAGGACGAGAGTGAAGAAGGGGAGATTGGGACCAAGAGCCAAGGAATGAACGAAGTAGCAAATGTAAGATCCAAACAACTCAAACCCTTGTACAAGTTTACCCGATCCATGTCCAATGACGACTAATGAACAAGTGCAGGGGAGAGCAAGTGATGTGAAAGTAAGATGGGATGAATATACACATATCTTTGCACCTATCAGCACAGCGAGAACCCCCTCCCCCACAGTCACATCCATGCATTCAAAATCATGAATGATGAGAAAAAGTGGAAAGTGAAGCAATGTGTTGAAATAATGTGTAAGAAATTATAAAAGTCAAAATATTAAAGAATCGATAAAGCATGGGAACATGGAGAAAGAAATAAGGAAAATGAAAACAGAAAATATAGAAAAAGTTTAGTGAGAAATAAGGGGCTTGTTTCTGCTGCGGGGGTCAAACTATTGGTCGAGGGTGGGTTATCATTCTTTCTATTTCCTTTGGGCTCTGTGACTCTGGGATCGAGGGCTGGGCTTGTTCAGTCATCATTTGTGTTCCTCCCCTGGCTGCCTCTGCTGTGGCTGGGAGCCAAGGCTGGCTGCAGTAACTTTCAGTTTCCCAGCACAGGGTGGCACAGCTGGGGTGCTGATAAACTGTGTGTCCCTGCAGCAGGGTGGACAGCAGGCTAAACTGGAGGTTCCAGTGATTGGGGTTTGGCCTTGGCTGAGATTGGAAATTCTGGAGCTTGGATGTTTGAGATTTGATTCATGGCCCTGTTGCTGGGGAGTTGCAGGTCTCTGCTGTACATTGGGGTTTCTGGGGCTTCTTTAAAATCCACTTTCAGGGTGCAGGGACTACCCCTTCCCAGGTTTCACTGTCAGTGTTTTGGATTGTGAATTACTGGGTATTGGCCCTGGAGTGTAGGTGCTTCTGTGAGGCTGGATAGGCATCTTCCCAGTAGCTCTCCTGGGTGCTTGGCCCAGAGGGAGCTTTCTCTCTTAGGATCTGGAACCTTAGGGGGTCAGGTATAATTTTCTTTGTGCCTATTTCAGTCTCTCTGGTTTAGGCACCCCCTGGGAATTTATTTTCAGTGGGTCCTGGTAACTTCCCATTTGATCGCCCAACTCTGCTTGTGGCTGTGCCCTGCTTAGAGGTGTTCCTAAGCCCTGTCCTCCCACTTTTCTTGCTGTGCCTGGAAGCACTTTCCATACCAGCAGAATGCTTCCCACCTCTGGGGCCAGAGGTTTTGCAGTTTGCTTCTACTGAGCTGCTTTCCCTACCAACTCTGTGTCCATTGGACCCAGCCTTCCTCTCCAATCCCCAGGTGTCCACAAGCAAATTTTTCTGTATTTTTAATCTCTTTATCCCCAGCCTCTCTCTCTGCCTGTGCTCCCTGCTCCCCTCAGCAGCCAAGCCTAAGTGTCTGTAATGAATTATTTATTATATTATGTTTAAATTTCCTGACTTTCTGTGTCTCTGTGGTCCTTTTCGCAGGGCAGTATTGAGCTCCCTTAGTCCCCTCTCTGAGCCGCTCTCTTCCTGCTTTGCACACGTCCCCAAGACCCTGTTTTCAGATATTTGCAAGATGAGTAAGTTTTGGAGATCTGAATGCTACAGTGCCCATGTTAATAATCCTGTAGATAAGCTCAAAAATTTGTTAAGAATGTAGCTCTCATGCTAAGTGCTCTTGTGCAGCTCAGTGGTCAGCATTTGCCTACAGGTTTGAGGCTGCAGGTTCCACTCCCATCCCTGTCAAAAAATAAAGGGTAGATTTGACATTTCAAAATATGTGTATTTGAAGAGTGGCTTATTTTGTTTTTCTGTAAATTTTATCTTTCTGAATTTCATTTTTCTCAGAGAATTTTAGTGATGATAAAATGAGTAATAAGTACACGAACCTTTGGAAACCATTGCCATGCTATAAAATGAAATAAATAAGTCTTTGTTGAACAGATTCACAAATTTCCTTAAGACAAGGAGCTTGGTTTGCTGTTGACCTGGCTGCATGTCCCTGTTTCTTTCCCTCTGAACGCCCGGCCTCCATGGCCACCTGGGTGTGGGTTTCCCGCACAGCATTCCCAAAGGCTGATGTGCACTGTTCTGCCTTCTCCTGTGTTTCATTCCTGCCTGGAACCTCCTTTTAAACCCCAATACTGTGTTTAAAAAATGCTATCTAATCCCCTGTCCTTTGAATGCAGGGGATTAGATAGCATAGCACCTTGTGACCATTAGAAAGTAGAAGCTACCCAACTCACATCAACCAGTGGATTTGAAAAAGGTAGTAACCATGGATTGAAATAGTATTCAGCCAGGAAGACACGGAGCACTGGCACATGGGCATGGATGAAATTTGAAAACTTGAAGCTAAATGAATGGAGCAGATGCAAGACCCCATGTGGTTGATTCCACTTATAAGAAGCACCTAGACTAGGCACCTCTGTTCCAATCTGAAGCAGATTGTGTCTTGTCTAGGGTGGTGACAGAGTTGAAGCCATAATTGATGAAGTCTAAGGAGAGAAGTGCAGCTGTTTAGTGGAAAGAAAAGGTCCTCAAGTGGACTGAATGTGATGGCACAATTATGAATAACGAAATATCATCAAATTATGTAGTTTGAACTGGTGCATTGCATGGTGTGTGAATGATATCACATAGGAAATTGTTATAAAAGGCTATTTCACTATACATCAAAAATCATAAGAAAATAGTAGTGAGGACACGAAGCCATGCAGGTCTGGGCATGTCCCTGCAGCCCCTGTAGGCAATGCATGCTGCTTCTTGCTGACCTACCCTTGGTGCTGGCTTCACAGAACAGAGGCTTTTCCTGGAAAGGGCAAGGCTCCCACAAATTCAGGAGCCTCTGTCTGCCCTCTGGTATCTGCACAATAAACACATTAACAGTGGGCTTGGCTCCTTTCTAATCACATATCAGGTCTCACTATCACTTTCTAACAGGAAATCTGCCATGCCAGGCGGGAGCTCTGGCCAGCTGCCTGCAGATGGCAGTGAGGACTCCCCTTTCTCATGGGCTTGGCACTGTCTTGTTACCCCTTTAGCTTGGCAAAGTCCTTCGACTCCATCCCTGGGTTCGCAAGCTTCTGATGCAGTTTTGGAGGACGTCTCGGCTTCTCTGACTCAAGTTCCTCTGTAGCTCACAGGGACAAGGGCCGAGGCAGAGTGCGGGCACCCAGCTCTCTTGCCAAACTCTGGCTCCTGAGCCTTTGGTGTTCTGATGGTGAGTTTTGGTGACACTGAACCTACAGATTCAAGCTTGTCACTGGAATAATGAAGGGATTCCCAGGCTTGAGGAAGCTGCCTCTCTTTGGCTAGGGTTTAGTGTCAACCTGGAAGTGCCCAGCTCATTTCTACCAGTGTGTATGGCCTCCGAATCACAGCGTTGGGGAGGTAGAAGTGCATCTTATGACCTGGGAGTTAGCCTGGTCTTTATTTTATGGATTTTAGTTTATCCAGCATTTTTCTAAAACCTCAAGTCTTTTTTGAAGTTATTCTCATCCAATTCCCGTTCCCGGAGGTCTTGGTTGTCATGGGCTGCCATGAGTCACTGCCACAGGCCAGATGCATCACAGCAGAAGCAGTTTCTCACATCCTGCAGGCAGCCGTGTGAGGCCTGCTGTGGCCCCTTGGTTTCCCTGTGCCCTGTCTGGTTGGGCTGTGGGACCCTCATCTCCCATGTCTCCCAGACTTCTCCTGCACAGGTCTGAGCCTTACTTCTTACAGGGGCACCTGCTGTATTGGATGAGGGTCACACCAATGCCTCATTTTCACTTAGTTACCTTTGAAAATATCCTATCTCAAGACAGGTCATTTCTCAGGTACTGGGTGTTAGGTCCTCAACATATGAATACAGGGGCACAATTCAGTCACGATAACCCCTAGCTCCCACGTTTCTATGGGCCTGTGCATGTGTTTGACATGGCCTGTAAGCTCTAAATGACTGCTTCTGCATGATGAAGAAGGAGCTGGGGACTTGATGGGTCAGGGTTTAGGGCTGAATCCGGGAGTTTCTGAGAGGTTTAGGTATTCTTCTGACAGTGGATGAGCCCAGGATGTGGTGCTGTGTTTGAAGCACCACGTCACTCAGCCCTTCCAAACAGCTCAATGCTGGGGAAACAGGAGCTGGACCACGCGTGGCTCTCACTCAAGTCCTCTGCTAAGGACTGACCCTTGGAGCTGCCTGTCCCTGCTGCTGCAAGCTTGAGTTCTGCTTCCATTTTCTGTTTCTTTCTTGTCCACTGTGAACAACGTTCTGGAATTGCTCATCTACCTTGAGAGAAGAAGTGCAATTGTGCAGACCAGCTGTTCCAGAGACAGCGAGGGTCTGCGTCTCTCCACCACACTAGGCACTCTCCTAACCAGCCTCATGCCCTGGCAGCAACCATGTCAGGTGTCTCAGGACATTTTCATATAGAATCTAAAAGACAGGAAGGTCCATTTCCTGGCCTTGGGACCACCTGCATGTTGCCTCAGGGAACCTCTCTGCACAGTGGACATCCCGGCCTGGGTGGCCAAGATGCCCATCATTAGGTGAAATGTTTTCCTTTTCCTTGTTCCCCTTGGTAATGGGGTGGCTGAGCCTGATCAGGAACAATGCTGGGGTGGGGGCTGGTGGTCTCAGTGCATCCTCCTACCCTCCCTCAGTCATCATACCCCATCTGTCCTCTTTCTTGTTTATTTTACTTGTTTTCTTCATTATTATCATTTGTTTTTACATCTTGACACAGTCCAGTTCCTTCATGGGGCACCACGTGGTATGTTGATATATGTATACATTGTGCTGGGTTCGCATATGAGTGAGCGCATTTATGGCCTCAAACATTGATCTCCCTTGTGGTGAAGGCATGAACAATTCCCTCTATATTCTTTTAATGTCCATGTAACATTCCATTTCTATGTCTCACTATTTCATGGTTTTCTTGTTTCATGAAGTTTTCAAATGTCTATGTACACTACCTCTCCTGTGTCCTTCCCTCCTTTAGCTCAATGATGTGTGTGTGGGATCGTGTAAGTGTGTGAGCGTGCAATAGTGTGTGTCACCCTCCATGTTGAATGCTCTGTGAAGCTCTTTGTGTATAGACGAAGGTGTTTTGGGTTCTATGGGAATGGGGTGACATCTATGTGTTTGTTTTGCATACTCTGGAGACAGGGTAGGGCCAGGGTTCATTTGCCTTTGCTTCACCTGGTGTGAGCAATGTCTTTGAGGAGGCTCAGATGGGAGGCTCTGGAGTAGAGTCCATTGCTCAGGGCTGGAGGGCTGTGTCTGTGGCCATGAGGGTGGCAAAGGACTATGTCACTGCTATAAGGGACAAGTGTAGGGGATGTCTTGCAAGTATATATGTATATAAATATTTAATCTTTCAGATATTAGGATGCTTTGACATTTTGGAAACAAAAGAAAACCAAACCCCTTTTTTTAGGAAAATCAAGGGCCCTCCTTGGTCTAGCCAGTTCTTGGGTCACACAAGGCCAGCCTTGAGTGTATCTTTGATGTGTACATGCACCATTTCACAGTGACCTCAGGTATCTGGCCTGCACCCCTAAGGCCACGCTGCCCTGCATGATCATCCCAGGGCCAAGAACCTGGGACCACGGTGCAACCCAAAGCCCCCAGGGTCATTCGATTAGTTGACCTAACCCATCACCTGCCCTGTGTTGTCTTCCCATTTGGCCTTGTGTGGCCTGGACTCTGCCTGCTCTTGGACCCGAGTGGATAATGCTTGTTTTTCTGAGCATCTCTTGTCTGCTCTTAAGGAGCCCGACTCTCCACATCATCCACTCTCCACTCTCCACACTGCTTCCAACACTCAAACCTCCAGGGAAAGCCTGTCAATCAGCTCCTGGGAGTCAAGGAACCATGCTTGTATTTTATACTTCCTTCAGAGAGATGTCAACATATTAAAGGAAGAAGAGGCTAAGACCAAAAAAAACATCCTATAAAGCTGAACTCTTATCACACAACATCCCATGTCATTTTCCATGTTTTAAAAGTTAAATAGCAGTAGAAATTGCTGTTTTTTGATCAGGACTAATACAAACAATCATTCACCAACGAAAATCACCAAGCACCAGCTAGATGTCAGTTTAGCAGTTACCATGGATCCAGGAATGTGTGAAACAGGAGGAAGTCTCAACCCAGGGAACTCTCAGAGTAGAAAAGGTATAAGACTGGTTTATATGACAATAAAGGACACTTGAATCAGAAGAAATTTCACACATTGAACATTGTACAATAGACCTTGAACCACAAAAAAACAAACAGGCAAAAAAAAAAAAAAACCTCAATGCAAGGTTGCTGTCTTTACATAGAAGTGATAGATAATGTACATGTCCTTGTTTTATGGACATATGTGACTGTATCCATGTCATATGGGTATAAATGATCATCATAAACTGTTAATAGAAGCTGTTTACACAAGATGATCGAAGGACTTGAATGAGAAGTGAGTGAGAGAAAGTGAGACCTCAGAGGTAAGGCCCTGCTCTCTGGCCTCCCTGGGACTGCTGGATACTCGGTGATCAGGTTTGGGGAAGAATGGCCCTTGTTCAGAACAGCAGATAAAGCTCCCTGTGCCTGGGTCATAAAAAGAGCTGGTGAGGCACCGGGGAGGCTGGGAAGGGCCTCCTGCCATGACCTGGTGCCCAGGGCATGTGGTTGCACCTGGCTGTCTCCACTGGGCTCCTGCATCTAGCCTCAGAGGCTGCACCTATAGGTGCTCCCACCCAGCCTCCATGCCTGGGGTGAAGCCATACACCTGCATCATGGACGACAATGAGTGGATGCCCCCTCTGAGTCAGCCTGGCCTCTCTGGGGGAGCACCCCAGCCATGTGCTGCCCTCCACTCAGTCTGGCCCGTGGACATGTCCACCTGGAGGACAGTGATTCTCCCTGGGAGATGTCCTGTCTTCCAGGGAGGGCTCTGCGCTGTCTCCAGAGCTTCCAACCATCCAACCATCCATGAAGGAGTCCAATATGGACTCCTTCTGGGCATGTGCTCCTTCTGTCCTGCCCTGAAGCTCCACTCAGCACTGAGCACCTTCCTCATCAGAGCTGACTCTGGGGCGAGCTAGAGCCAAGGAATTCATTACCAAGAGGAGGAGCGAGTGGGGAGGAGGCTTTCGGGGCCTGAGCCCATGTTTCCTCCTTGCTTGGCAACAGCAAGGGCCTCCCCTGACACCATTGTCCTGTGGCTCACCTGGGGCTGTGGGATGACAGGCCTCCCAGGTCTGTGGCATTTATCCCTCCTTTCTGTGCCCACAGTCCCTCACCCCATGCCACCTGACTGTCCGTAGCCTGGGAGGGGTACTCGGCACTGGAACCAGGAGGGTCCTCAGAGAAGTTCAGAGCTGGAATGAGCGGCATTCAGAGATCCCAGATTCCAGAGCTTGACTAAGAAAAAGAGGTGAGTGGGGGCCTCGGATTCTGTGCCATGCAGCTTTCTCATGCAGCAGGACCAGGGGGCAGCGGGAAGTACCCGGGAATATGCTCTCCTTCTGGGCCTGTGTCCCTCCTGGTGTGCCCCTGCTGGCTCTTTTGTTGTGAGGAACCCCACTTCCTGCTGCTTTTGTCCCCACTGTCCTGGGCGCTGCTGTCCTGAATCTAAAGGCCATAGCCAGGGCGGGTCCAGGTCTTGCTGATGGCAGAGGCCTCCACTGTCTGTCTGTCAGCTGGGCTGGGTGGGGCCCCTCTCTGCTGCTTCCTCTGCCTTCAGCCCATGACCTCAGGACCCACTGACCATTAGGAATGGGACATGTCACTGGGCTGGATTCTCTTTGGGGATGGATGCTCAGCCTCGTAGGAAGCCAGGCTCCAGTGTGGCATGAGCCCTTCATCTTCAAGCCCTCAGCAGGGTCAGCCCTGGGGTCGGGGTTGGGCACTGTCCTGTACAAGCACAGCCTTTTCTTTCATCCTCCTGCTCAGACCAGTGAGGACTCATGGCTCAGGCCTCTGATCAGAGCAAATCCCTCAAGAGGAGCTAGACCCCATCCCAGGAAGGGGCTTCTCGGGGTTCTCACTGGTCCAGACCTTCCCTTCAGCCTGAGGCTCCCCAGGTAAGAGGACTAGGCCTCAGCAGGTCTGGAGTTAGTGGTTGTCACTGTCTCTTGACAGCTGGACCTCAGCAGATGCCTGTCACCTGGCATCCAGCTGATCTGATGAGGAATCTGAATCCAACCCCGTGGAACACTCCAGGATCTCGTCAGGAAGCAAATGCTGCCTATGAAAGGTGCTCAGTCTTGAAGAGTAAAGAGAATAACATGGAGATTGTCTGTATGGCAGCTGGGTCTGTTCCTAGGGTGTTTGGACTCCATGGACTCCGTGGACTCCGTGGTCCTCATACTAACCCCAAAAGGGGGTCAGGTGGTACGGCCTCTCCGCTGAGAGGTGGAGACCGCAGTTAATGATTTTAAGGAAGAAAGAATGTTCAGTGACATTGAAGATGGCAAGGACGGCCACTGCGACTAGTTCTTAAACTAGTTTCTTTCTCCTCCTCTCTCCTTCCTCCTCCACCATCTCTCCCCTCCATAATCTGTAGTCTTGAGGGACAGGATGACCGTTCTTCCCTGTTGTAGTCAGAGGTATCTGACCTTGAACACAAACCCAACATAGATAGGAAGGAGGCAACTGACACTTGGGACATTGCAGCAGCAGATCTCAGAAATGACTGTCAAATTAACAAGTGAGTTACAAGTCCACAGAGAACTCGTGGAGTGTCACCTTTGAATCACCTCTTTATCCCTTGCCCCACCCCATCCCTCCTGATGAACAGAACCACAGCCTCAGAGACAGGAGCCCCGTGCTTCTCTTTTGCTAGCAAAGCAATAAACTTTGTTTTTCTTTTTCTCAAAATGGTGCCCTCATTATTCAATTGGCACTGGGGACAAGGACCAAGATTTAGGTAACAGTTTTGCCATGAGGAGAGAAACTGAGTCTGTTCCAAATAGAGCATGGCAGGTGGGGTATATGGCCACAGAGCTGGTGGGGGTCACTGGATGACAGTGTACTAATGTGAGACTTCAGAGCTGACAGGGGATTCCGTCTCACCAGGCTCACAAGCTTCTTGCTGAAGAAGAGGCAACAAGGTCAGAGGTCATCTGAGGATAGTCTGAGGAGATAGAGAGGGTTTGTGTGTCTGCTTGACCTGACTTCTCAGGATTCTTGGTAAAACCAGGCCATTTGGGGCAGTGCCAGGTGGTAACAAGCACAGATGGCCAAGAGTCAGGTCCTAGTTGGAAGGGAGGTGGGGGAGCTGGGTAGCATTTGATGAGGGAGAGAATCTGTGTCAGTGGCTAGAATGGGAAGTGGGCCCCAGAACTGCTCTGGGCTGACAGGAGGGTGGCCCTTCTCCCTGAGGAGGGTCTTTATCTGGAGTAGAGGGCACAGTGGCATCTCAGGTCCCAGGAAAGATCTCATTTTTGCTGAGAGGAGGGCACGCCCTCAGTATGGGGCTGTGGGGCCACCTGAAGCTAAGCTGCAGGGACATAAAGCTAGACAGCAAACAGGAGACTGTCCCTAGCATGCTGGCCCCGCCTCCTTGTGCCCAAGGCAGGCCTCTGGCAGCTTTCCCTCAGTACCACGGGTTGCCAGGGGAGGCTTTAGAGAGCCTGCCATGGAGGCCATGAGTTGGCACAGAGGCGGGCAGTGCCAGTCTAGCACGAGGTCTGCTCTCTTATCCACATGACTTCAGAGTGGCAGCAGGACTTCCAGGGTGACACAGTCAGCTCCTTCCCCGGGCTCTGCAGAGAGTCCAGTGGACAGCTGAAGTAACCAAGGTCATGTGAGCTACATCTGGCCTCCTGCCTCAGGCCTTCTGAGCCAGAGCCACCTAGGCTTGCCAGGAGATCTCAGATGGTTAATAGGCTGAGATAAACAACAATAAACTATGTAGCCTTGGGCTTTGACCTGAATCTCTGGGAGCAAGAGCTGCTGGCAGGTGGAGGTGGAGCCAGAATCCCACAAGGTGATGAGGCCTGGATTACTCCCAGGTTACCAACATTCAAACAGGCTTTTCCAAAGCAGCTTTGGTGATACACTTTTAGAAGAAAAGCCAGGGTCTGTGTAAGGAACCAGGTGCCAGAAAGCCCTGCTGACCTCTAGGCTGGTCCTGGGCCCTGTCCTTGCTTCTTCCCTCCATGCCTCAGGCCTGAGTGCCTCTCATATTCTTCTTTCATACTCACTTCAATTGGCTTCCAGGAGGGCCATCCACAGGGCCTCGGTGTCCTGGATTTCAGAGTATGTGATGGACAGCCCAGTGCTAGGTGGGAGGGATTCTGGAATACGAGTTCATCCATTTAGCCTCCCTTCCCATTACAAACCCACAGCCTGACATGGAGCTTCTGTCCCAACCATAGATGGCCCACAACAGAGGCAGAAGGAGGAGGAGACTGTACAGGAAGACACTTATAGTCTCTCTTCTAGAGAGAGGCCAGCGTGTCCTAGGGTGGCTGTGGGGAGGAAGGGAGTTAGGAAGGGATGGAGTCTAGAATCCGCAGTAGGGCACTTGAAGATGCACCACTGTGTGTGCTCACCCACACATGGCATCTCTAAGTGCCCATAGGATTTAGGGAGCCAGACTTGGACCTTGCTTGGTTGGATCACCAGATGCCCTATTTTGCCAAGCTTAGGGCCAGGAACAGCTATCTCTACAGCATCTTTGCAAAAGGTATGCCATTGTGTACAGTAGGCTCTTTGCAAGGGTTATGTGTGTTTATGATATTTTGATTGTTGGTCCCTTTAATGACAGCTTCTATAAAAGCCCAGGAAAAGTTAGGGCAGGGACAGAGCCCGCCTTCCTTGCTCACTGTGACATCCACTTCTGCCTGGCAGAGAGTGCTCACCTTCCTCTCCATCCAGAGGAACTGGCCACCCTATCCTGGAGGTGAGCTCATCGAGTGTGGCTGGTGACACCTGTGTGGTGGGGCTCTACTCTTTTAAAAGGTGACTTTGGGACTGAGAAATCCATGTCCTCACCTGAGGGCCCTGGGGAAACACAGCCCGGACTTCCCAGCCCAGGAGAGACCCCATCTGATCCCTGGATGGGTGGTTCCCCCTCTTGGCCCCGTCACCCACTTCAACTTTGGAGGGAGCCCCAGCACCTTCCACCCACTGAAGGAGAGTCCTTCTGAGGAAGGGCGGCTGTCTTCCCTGGGTGCCTCGGTGATGGAAATAGCCACTTTCCTTCCTGCATCCCTGACAGGAGCCACACCTGGAGCTGTCTGGCGTTTGGAGGGCAGGACTCTAGGCCAGAGCACTGTCCCTCTGACCCTTTTGCTCCCTTTGGCCTCTGCAGTGTCCTGGAGTCAGCATGGTGACCAGGGTCCAGGCCTCCACCCTGAGGAGTCTCTCCACTCTCTGCATCTTTGTGGCCCTTTTTTTCAGCACCGTGGGTAAGGACCAGAAGTAACCCTCTCCCAAGGGTGGGAAGGTGGGCAATAAGCCCTCAGGGACGGAGCCTGCGGGGCCCACCTAGCCCACAGGGAGAGGGATGTCCTGTCCCCTCCATCCCTAGGAGTGTCTGTCTACTAGAAAGAGCAACTCCCACCCTTGCCAGTTTTCCCTCCTGTATGACTTCAAAATGTTGCTGCAATCAACATGCATGGCCATATCCAATGCCCTGCAGTTTTGTATAACTGTGGGGCTCTTTTCATGCATGATGGGAAGTTGTTTGTGTTCCAGTGCCCAGTGCTCCTTTTACTCCCCTCCTCCCTGCTTTCTCTACACTTTGTTCTTCCTCCCATTAACCTATCTTTAAATTTCTCCAATGTGGTTATACATAAGGAGGAATTCACTGTGGCAGATTTGCCTGTGTACACAACATAACTGGATCAGCCTCCCTTGGTTTATTTCCATCTTGTAGAGAGTTACACGTGTACCAAATGCACTGGGAATGCATGTCAGTCTAAACTGGAGACCTGTGAGGCCTCTCAGGGCTGCTTCAATAATAAGCAACAGTTTAGCCCACCAGGTAAGCCCTGCCTGCCACCCGCCCATGCTAGTGCACACAGGACCTGGGAGGGAGGGACTGCTCAGCTCAAGATTTGGGGTAGCCCCTCCCTCCCCTTTACTCCTCTACTCTACCTTGGCTCCCTCACCTAAGGTCCTCCTAGGATGAGGCTGGGTGTGGATGGGGGAGGTGGCAGGGGTGGGCACCATGCCAAGTGAAGGGTCTCAGGGGGAGGTGCTGGGTGACTCCGGTCCCCACATCCATCTCAGGGGTGGGGGATCAGTGAGAAAGGACACCTCCTACTTTTTTGTGATTTTGGATTCAAACCCAGGGTCCCACACATGCCAGGCAAGCACTGGGGAACCCCCATCAAACGGTTCCTCCATGGGTTTGTTCTATGAAGAGGACCATTGGGGAGGACTCTTGGGAAAGTGGAAACACTAAGGACAGAGGGGTGCCCTTGCAGAATTCTTTGATACTGGCTGCCCGTCTGGATACCCCCCTCTCTAGGACTCAGAGGGAACATTCTCTTTGGTTCTGGTTCTACACAGGTATTTCACCAACAATTACACAGGATAAGGGCTGCTCTTCAAGTGCGTGCACTCCCCTGTCCTTCTCTGCCACCGTGAGGACTGGATGGACATTTGTGTATGAGAACCAGTGCTGCACGAGCGGAGCGAGGAGTGTAACAAAGCCGACATCCAACGTGAGTGCCTCCTGCTCTCCCAGCTCCTGGATTTCCTCTGCCTTGGAAGTCACCCACGGCCCACCTCCACTTTTGAGAGGCCCAGAGCGTTTTCTTTTCTGGTGAAGGGGCAGTTTGGACCTAAGTTCCTTCTGCATGGGAGACGGGCAGCTGAGTGGTGGGACAGCCCTGGGCATTTTCTCTATTTGTGCTTTGGGTCACCATCCCAGCAGAGAGACTCTCCTTACCTATCTCACTCCTCACCTCTCTTGTTCTGCTTTGCTGAGATGGACTCTCACTATATTCTCACGCTGGCCTCCAACTCCCGGGCTTGAGCAACCCTGCAACCTCAGCCTCTAGGGTGGGGATGGCTAGGACTGTGGGTCCCAGGCCACACACACCTGTCCTACAGTGTGTGAGCAGCATCATTTCAGGCCTCAGGTTACCTTCTGCCCCATTATCTAGGATTGTTCTCCAGCCAGGGAGAGAAAAGTCCTTCACGAAGTGGGAAGATAACACTAAATCCCTGCAAGCTCTCTCTGATTACTATTTCCTACCTGATCCATGAATCCTGTCCCTAACCCCTCCTATGCCAATCTAGCTGTGAATGGTTTGAGGGATTTTGGAATATCCACGAATTCTGGGGGGGTTGTAATTCTCTCAGGTATTCTTTTTGCCCATTGCTCACCATGAAAATGTTCTCTCTTTATTCAGTGTCTCCAGTGTCCAAGGAAGAAAATGGCATTGTATGTCCTGCCTGCTTCTCTGAAAATGGCACCTTCTGTAGCCCACAGCCCCTCAAGTGCACAGGGGCAGAGACGAAGTGTGTCGAGGTTATAGGCAAAGGTATGGAGATTTCCCAAGCATTTTGGGTCATCCTCTTAATGGGCACAAGGTGTCAGCCATCTATTGCTGTGTACCTAATTAAACCCAAACTTAATAGCTTAAGAGGACATCTGTCCCCCTGTGATCTGCAGGTGGCAGGTCTGAGAGGGGCATAGAGGTGGTGCTGGCTCAGGCTGTCTCCTGAGCTGTGGTCCAGCTGGCAGCAGGGGCTGAGGTCGCTCAGAGCAGGATCTGCTTCCAAGCCCATGCAGCCTCCATTCCTCTTCCTGGGCCTCCTCCTAGGTCTCCTGGGGGTCATGACCTGCCAGCTGGCTTTCCCCAGAGCTGGGATGAGAAGTGGGTGGGGGAGCTGAGGCTCTTCACAGCTCATCTGAGAAGAGACACTGCTTCATTTCTCCTACCCTCCCAGTCACCTAGAACCACCCTGGTGCACCGGGGGAGGAAGGCATGGAGGCACCGTCAGCAGGGGTGGGACCTGCAGCTGCCGTGATAGTGCATGATTCCCACAAGCAAGTGGTGCTAGAGGGCCAAGGGCCTGGGTATTCCTCCTAGGATTGCAGGGAGCCATGGGGCAGGAGACAATTGAGCAGCTCAGAGGAGAACAGAGGAGAGGACTGGGGACACATGGGCTGTCATGTTATCCTGGAAAGAGACTGTGTCTCAGTGACATGAAGGGTGGACACCCACAGTCCTCCCTGTTACCCTCACCACCATTACCTCTAAAATCAAACCCTTGGGCCAAGCACTGACTTTCTGCATGGTGTCATTCTGACTTCAGTAAAGATTTTCGAGTTTTCCTGAGTAGAAGAAAGCTTGTGTTTGTGGTGAGGGTGCAGGAGCCCCTCAGATGGGAGCAGGAGAAGCCACCATGGGGTGTCCTTTCTGGGCTGGACAGCTAGATGGGGCACTGTCAAGTATTTTCTGATCAACATGTAAAGGGTTCCCAGAAATTAGTGGCATTTGAGGAACTAAATTTAAGTTGGAGCTGAGAGTTTGATGAGAATGAAGGTTTGTCATGTTTTTTTTCTTTTTTTCTTTTCTTTTCTTTTTCTGTTTGAGTATTTTGGAGGAGGGTCTGAGACTAGCAGGGAGGGCTCACTGTCTAGCTGAGCTGACCTGAATGAGGGAAATGGGCGTCACCTGGGATACAGAGGAGAGGTGGCCTCTCTGTAGTGGGGCAGCCTTTCTGCTCCAGGTTTCTGTAGTATGTGTCAACCCTGGGCAGAGGGGACCTTATCTACAATATTTCCCTCTGGGTTCCCTAAGGAAGTGAAGGTGCAGAAGAGGACAGGGATCCCAGCTGTGTTCAGCCAAACCCTTGAGGTGCAGCTTCCACCTCCTTCCCTGCCTTTATCAACCACATCTCTCCTAGGGAGGCCATAGAGGCTCAAGTCTCAGTTCACATCTTTGACAGCAGCCCCCCAACCCCCACCTCACGTCCCTTTCTGGGAGGTATCAGGGTACCTCGACCACTGAGCCACATAGCCAGCACGGTTTTTATATTTTATTTAGAGACAGGGTCTTACTGATTTGCTTAGTGCCTCACTTTTGCTGAGTCATCCTTGTGCCTCAGCCTCCCGAGCCTCTGGGATTACAGGTATGTGCCACTATGCCCAGCTAGCAGGGTCCCTTTAAGGTACCTCCAGTTCTGGGGAGACAGAGGGACCTAGGGAAACTAGTTTGGTCCCTAGATGGGACTCTTCTTCCTGCAGAAGACAGAGGTCAGGGGTCAAGGGCCATTCTGATCACCTTTTTGCTTTGCAAAAGAAGCAGACAGATCAACCTGAGTACAGTGGGAAGGAGGGGAGACAGGGTGAGAAAGAGTCTCATTGCCATTTTTTCTCCCACAGGAGTGTTTAATGGTGTTTCTTATTTAACGATGTCTGCTATGGTTGTGCAACTGAAAGTGCTTGCAACTTGAAAGACATAAATGTAATACAAACTCCTACAAACATTTGGACCATTTGTGAAAACCCCATCAGTGAGAGCTCCCAGCTGACACCCATCATCTCGTCCACTCTGACTAGTCTCCTCCTGCTCAAAGTCTACCTTTGATGACTCAGGGGCTGGCAAGCCTATCATCTGACAACCACCAAATGTGAGCTTCCTTGGGTTGTGGCTTCTCCAACATCCCAAAAAGGACAGAATTAAAAAGCTGATGCTCACACACACACACACACACACACACACACACACACACACACACACACATATGGGATTACTTGTTTGTGCCTCAAGTTAAAAAAAACAAACAAAATAGAAACAAAAACTTTTGTTCATTCTCTCAGGGGCTCTTTCTTCACCCAAGTAGCACACTTCAGAGGAAGTCTGAGATGAGATCTCTAAGAATCTCTATGGTCCCTCCATGGTCTCAATGCATGTTCTCGGCCACACATCTAGGAACACACCTCTTTTATGATATCCTCAGCCCCTGCTCCCCAATCCTCAGTTTCCCTCTGCTAATGAAAATGCTTTGAATGAATGATTTGGGGTGCAGCAGTTTGTAAAGTCTCAGATACAGCTGAATTTCCCTACCTCAGATCCACTTGTGTGGAATCATTTCCATGTTCTCTGGACACTTCTGCTTCCAATAATGGACACAGGCATAGGTGGTCTCTGAAGGCTGCTTTAAAGGATGAAGATGCATCATCAGCACTCAAGACAGGTGTGTCCTCACAAGGCAGGTTTGAACCTATGGTGGCCACTGCACACCTCAGATGGTGCCTGTGAGGAGGTGGGGGATCCAGGAGAGGAAGAATCTTTACAGAAACCTCCTGGTGCTGACCCCACTACAAAGTTCTCCTGCAGTCTGCTCAAAGGGACACCTTGGTTCTCTAGCTCTCTCTCCCACAGGGTAAAGCCTTCCTCCTGAAGTGACAGCAGAGTGTCCCAGCAGGTGTTTCTTTCTTGGGTGTTTGTAAAACCAAGGATATCCTTGCCCAGGTCGGGCCTTCCTGGGTCTCTTGTTAGTAGCTCTTCTTTTCCTCCTGGGCACAAGCCATGCCCAGCTCAAAGCTCTCTCTGTCATTCTCCGTGGGTGAGGGCAGCACACCTCCAGTCTGCTCTGTGGAGCCCTTTGGCACATGCTCACCCTCGTTTCCTGCACCTGTAGCTGTGTGGGGTGGACTCTAGGCCCCAGAGGAGGGCTGAGTCTCAATAGGAGAGAAGATGCCCAAGTTGGCACTAGGATTGTTGATGGACAGAGTTGATCTGGGAAGGGATGTATGGGTCCTTGTTGGACCTGGTAATTGATGAGCAAGAATTAATTCCTTGTGTTCCCCATGAGAAGGGATTGGATTTCAAAAAATGATAAAAAGGCATAACACATGTGGAGGGCTTACTACACCCCAACCACCATACTACTCACCCCAGATGTGTTGACTCCATTCTCACAAAATACAATGTATGTATTATGGTCATCCCCATCTCACAGATGGAGAAAGAGGCACAGACTGGGGCTGTGGCTGAGTCTTGGACCACTTGCTCAGCATATGGGAGGCCCTGAGTTCCATCCAGCACTGCAAACATACAACAAACCAAAAAGGACACAAATACAGAAGGAAGGGCACCAAAAGATGAGCTAAGCTGTCCTTCCAGTAGGCCCTGCAGTGAGATTTGAATCCAGTCTCTCTGTAAGTGAAATAATCAAGCTACCAACTTACTGATCCTGGTCCTAGATATCAGTATTGGTCCTCATTTCCCCAGAAGTTGAAGATTAAACACCTGAGACAGTAGAGACAACAGTAAATGGCAAGTTTTAATTAAGAGAGACACAGAAATGAGATAGGCTTCTCTGAAGAGAAGAGGACCCAGAGCTGGGTATCTGCAGGAGTGAGTGTGTTGCCTCTCTATAGATCCCAGTTTCCTCTCCCTCCCCACCTGCCTACGGCCTAAGGGCAGGAGAAGAACATCCCAGGGTACCCATTCTCAACTTCTGTGCTGGGAGGATTGCTTCCCTGAGGTGTGAGCTATCCACTTCCTTTTCTTTGATAATTATCCAGTTAGCCCCCATCTTTCACACCTGATCATTTACTATCTATGCTGAACCCCTGTCCTTTGCTTTGTCTCATTATTAGTATAAATTTTAAATTTGGAACATCTTTCTTCATTTTTAATAAGCTGTATCAGTTTTTTATGACTCTTCTAGCAAACTACTAAAAAATTGGTGGTCTAAAGCAACACCAACTCATTCCTTATGGTTTTGGCAGTAAGTCTGTCTGTAACCCAGGCATTGCAGGGCAGATTCCCTCTGGGAGTGAGGTGATGCTTGGTTTCTGTGTCTTCTCAGCTCTGGTGGCCCCCTGCACTCCTGTACTGCTGTACTTCTCTGACACCTTCCAAGTTCACCCGTTGGCTCTCTGCCTCTGTCACCATGTGCCCCTTCCTGCTGGTGCCAATGCCCGTCTTCCTCTTATGAGGCCCTTGTGATTACATGGGGCCACCAGCCAAGTTGGCATGATTTCCCCACCACAAGATCCTTAGTCACAACTTCAACGGCTCTTTGGAAGATATATTCATGAAACTGGGGATTAAAATGTGTACTTATTTGGGGGACAATATAGAGTCCATCACATAACTGACCTATTTTAAAAAAAATGGACATTCTGTAATACAAGGTTTTCATAAGTGGGAACTATTGCAACTCTCTTGTGAGTTTGGAGAGTCCTGGGGAGGGTTCTGCCCAGGAGACTCAGGAAGGGCTGTGACTGCTTCTGGGAATGGCAATGGCAACAATTCCACACATTGGTAATGGGAAGGTGTCTTGTTATAACAGTGTCCACTTTGTGCTTTGATTGCAGACCTTGCTGCTCTGCCAGTGCAACTTATTTTTTAAATGGACATGTTTTTTTTCTCTTCTTCTCTTCCTGTTCCTCCCTAAGTTCTTCCCTAATCTCAGGGGAAGACAGGATTACCTTTCTCCCCCAATCTATGCAGCATTGTCTGTCCCTGAGCACACACTCACCATAGGAAAGAAGTAATCCAGATTATGGGAATGGTACCAGAAGGTCTCAGAAGTGATTAGCTCACAAATTATCAAGTGAATTACAACTCCAACAGAGAACATGCAGAATGCAGCTTTTGAGTAACCTCTATAAAAGCCCCCCTTTTCCTTCTATTGGGTAGAATCACAGCCTTTGACACAGGATTCCCTGTGTTTCTCCTTTGCTAGCAAAGCAATAAACTTTCTTTGTCCTTTTACTCAAAGATATGTCTTTGTAATTGGATTGGGTGACAAGGAACGAGCTTTTGGCAACAATTTTGGCAACACAGATGGAACCTGAGAGCTTTCTTGGGCAGGCCTGGCTTTCCAAGGAACCCCATTTCCATGATGAGGATTCAGGATGCTGGAAAACTTGTTGAGAGCCAACTGCAGGGGAGTTAGGAGATGAGAGAGTTTTCCTTGGATTTAACCAGAGGAGCTATTCCTAGGGAGACGCTGAGGGACAATTTCAGCAGCTGCTGAAGCTCCTTTTGCTTCAGGGGCCTCCTGACTTCTCTCCCTGAACAGTGCAGGTTGCTCCATCCTGGTCCACTTTGAGAAAAAGAAAAGTGACTTCAGGAAAGTTGAGACAACTTTGGCCATTTGGCAAGTCCCCTGGTGTGCACATCAAGACCCTTGATTCCACACACCTGGTACCTCTTTGGGGGAACATCTGGTCTCTCTTTCTGGGGACATCTGTAGCAACACTGGTGTAGGAGTCATGGTTAATTGGGACATGAGAACCTAGGGACACAGACTCACTTCTGATCTGTTCTAGGTTCTCGTCTCTCTTTTGGCCTTGGGCCTGGACCTTCCTTCTAATTTTCTGTTTTGTTTGAATCTGCAAACATGGCAGGTACTACATTGATTCTATAGGGAGACTCTTGGGAACAAACTCTGCTGGTCAATTTAAAGGCTCTCTCTGTTGGCCATGGTTTGGGGGCTCCCCTCTGATATTCTCTCTCTCTCTCTCTCTCTCTCTCTCTCTCTCTCTCTCTCTCTCTCTCTCTTGTACAATCTTGCAATTGGAGTTGGTGTGTCAGAAGTAGAGTGAGTTTTAGAAGGACCACCTATAAGTCTAAGATAATGTTTTATTGTAGTGAGATGACTTTTAAATAGCTTTCTAGATTATTGTACAACCTTGTAGTTGGAGTTGGTCTATCAAAAATAAAGTAGGTGGAAGAAATCTGTATGAGCAGGTCTGTCTGTTTTGCAGGCTCCTCTCTGTCAGCATGCTTTCAGTGATCCTCTCTTGTCTGTATTTTTTTTTGAGGGGGTGTATGTGTGTGTGTGTGTTACTGGCCCTTTAAGACATGGCCTATAGTGCATTGATCTTACTGGTGGTCTCTGGAGCAGACACCTTGCCTGAATGGGCCACCTATAGGGATGAGCCTTTCAATAAGAAAGAGGGTTTCCTATAACACAATCTGGCCTTTCAATGTTTTTTTTTTTTTTCTGGATTATTATACAATCCATTTTGAAGCTAGTCTCCCAGGGGGAAGTATGTGAAAGAGATTCTGTATCTACAGGCATTGATGCAGTTACACGAGAAGGGGGCTGAACCATCAGGAACCAAGTTGAAGGCGCCAACAGGCATGGCCTCTGGTGAGCAAGGACAGCAGAACACCAGATTAGATAGTTAAAAATATTTCAATGTTTCAGACCCACTGCTGGCCCTCCCAGCATTGTTTCTCAGCCTGGCCCCAGGCAGCCACAAGTCACCTCACCTCACCAGCCCTAAGCTCAGGGGGAAAAAAAATCTCAGAAAATCTGCCTAGGCTGCAGAAAAATGGCCAAAGAGAACCTGGCCTCTGCCCTGCCTTCCAGCCCTTTTTGCCCATGGAGGGTGGAGGCTGCTGGCCACAAAGGATGTGGCTCTAGGTTCCAGCATTGTCAGCTTATGAGGTCAGGAATAGCCTGCCCTTTTAACATCTAACAGGATACTCCAACTGGCCAGGGGATATTCATCACTGGGGCAAAGCAATTCTTCCTATCATAGTATCCCATCAAACTAAATGCCCGGGGAGACTGGCAGAATAAACAGCTGTACCCAGAAAAGGAAAGACAGAAACTAAGGCCTACCTGTGTTTTATAGGCAGCCTCTGCAAAGAGATTTTCAAGGAAGCCTAAAGAAGAGGATGGAAAAGGGCTCCTCGATTGCATATCAATGTGCCTCAAGTAAGAAGAAGCCCTATACCTAAAGTTGATGACACTGTGATGACAATACTAAAGGTAGGTCAGGTTCAAAAATATCCTGTGCTCCAACCCTTGGGAGGCAACCTGGGAGGAAAAAAATTAAGGCACGGTTTGGTATATGCTGGATTGTCCAACCCTTGCCTGGGATGAAATTTGTGTAAATTAAATGCACAGATAACATGCATAAAGACTGTCTCAGAATATTAATTTAAGAGAGGGTCCCAAACTAGAACAGATAAAAGAAACATATAGGATTTGGTGGCAAGATACCTTATATATAATCAGAGATATGATAAATTATTGTATAATGGTGTATTAAGAATTGTAATGCAAAATAAATAAATCCACATACATGAAAAAAAGTTTCATGAAAAAAAGAAACTGTATAGGTATAGAAATATATTTTAGTATAGAAAATTGGAAGGCAAAAGAAATGTTTCTGGATAAGAAAGTATTTTGTCTCATAAAGTAATATTCTTGGGCAACATCCAAGATGAAAGAGAACAAAACTAGGACTGTAAAGTTGTAAATATTTAAGTCACAGAATATTTGTGGAAGGTAAACCTCAAAAAATTTGTTAGTGATAAAATTGGCTATAATTAGCACAAAATTATTTGAATTTTAATGTACTTATATGAAGCAAAGTCAGAAACATTGACCAACTCTTATCTGTTGAAATGATTTTCTGGTATTTTTAGGTTTTATTACTTGGGGAAACTAAGTCTTAAAGGAATTAGGGTTTGTACCTGTTTTAATATTGTATATGATTACTTTGTAACTGGTTAAACAAACAACTGTTATTTAGTTTATACCAATATTGTTGATATATTTTGGAATATATGTATGCATCTGAGAACAATATCTGTCTAAGCCTTGTCTAAGTTTTACGTAAAAGTTTATAAAATGAAAGTTTATGTAAGGTTAATGGTAAGGTAACCAGTAAGTGCTCTTTTATGCATTGTATCTGACATAAAAGGGCCACACCATCATTTGAAGACCTGTCTTATATCTGTTGGCTTTGACTGAGTCAATTTCTGGTCATTAACTCTGTATCCTAAGTGTACAAGAGATTTAGGCCTCCTTTGATGTTTGTTAACACATGCAGGCCTTCGATAATTGTTATTGTCCAGTCTGGAGTCTAAATTGTACTTTAAAAGTTAAAACTTAGTTGAATGTATAACTTAGAAAAACACTTTGCCAAGTTGGTGTTAGCCAAACTAAATTTTTTTGTAGCAAAAGACTTGCATTTGTGCAGAAATAAGAAATTTGGTGGTATATATTCATGTCATTTCTTTTTCTTTTTTTTTTTTTTTTTAAAGAAAGAGTGAGAGAGAGAGGGAGAGAGAGAGAATTTTTTAACATTTATTTTTTTTTTAGTACTTGGCGGACACAACATCTTTGTTTGTACGTGGTGCTGAGGATCGAACCCGGGCCGCACACATGCCAGGCAAGCACGCTACCGCTTGAGCCAATCCCCAGCCCCTATTCATGTCATTTCTAATGTCTTATAGCAGGATTAAGTAACCTGTTGTCAATAAGTTGTATACCCAATTTTGTGTTACTCTTCACTCTGGTATTGGAATTTAAATGCATTTTTTGGAAGATAATAAGGAGATCTGATAAGTTTAAAAGTGACACTGTAAAACATGAAAGCATCTGCCACTTTTTCCCCAAAAAGAAAATTAAAAGCTCTTTGAGCGTGTCTTTAATTCAAGTTTCAGTTGTAATGTTTATTGTGTGATTTGTGAAGAACCCCAGCTTACCTGAGATAAGGCTCTGCCTCTCTCTTTACTCTGGGTTAAAATGGCTACAAAATAGTCTAGCCTTCAGCTCATTTAATGTTGTGTTCAAAGTTTGATTTTTGTTGTAAACATTACTGTGATCTCAAACAGGGGATATAATGTATAACTAAGTAAAGGTTTATGAGTATAAGAGTCATTATTCTTGGTTCATCACTATTACACAAATTGAAGGTGTTTTTGCTCTGCTAATTTCATTTTGTATTTTTCTTGTTAACTTTATAACTGTTGCCTGTTAGTCTTTTGCAGAGATACAGCTTCTAAAAAACAAAAACCAAACCAAAACAAAAAAAGCCTGGGTTAAGTATATAATGCTGACTTCCAGTACTAATACTAACCTTAATTAAATGCAAGAAGTCTCTGTAAAATGATAGATATTGAAGTTATAATCTGTTACTCTGTCTTTAAGACTGGTGAAACTGGCTTGCTGGGTGTTTAAAACCAACAACTTGGACACAAAGTCAAGGAAGTAAATGGGCAAAGAAAAAAATCAGCCAACATTTTGGCCCTTGCCCTCTACAGTTAGCCAGGACAGAGAGAATGATAGGACCCCCTCTCTGGGCTTTGCAACTCTGGTGATCAGGGATATTGAGAGGACTCTAGAGAACAAGAAGCCAACCAGTGCACACTCTGCAAAGAGGAGAGTCATTGGAGACAGAAAGTTCCCTGAGCTTCCAAGAGCAGCCACATATGGTCAGCCAGACCCAGACCTATCCTGGCAAGTGGCACTGCTATAGAGGAAAGCTAAAGGAGTCAGGAGGTTTGAACACTTCCCCAAGAGCAATCTCTGAAGAATCTCAACTTCCTTTTAAGATGAGATAGGAATATGGTTAATTTTGATCAACTTGGTCTTAAAAACCTGGCAGGAGAATGTAGCCTAAAAGCACATCCTACTTGGAAATTTAAATGGAAAACAATTTTTTTTAAGTGAACTTAAGATGTATACTTGTGTCAGCCCTAACAACAGAACTTAAAGCTGAAGGCTATAAAGAAAGGGTTCTTGTGTAAAGGTGCCTATCACAAAATTGCAAATTTGTCCTGAGTTAATTTCAGTCTGATTTCATGATCCTATAAATCTTCCTAACCACCTATGTTGATGAACTTGATGTGTTTTTCACTGATAAGATTACAGGTTAGTGTCTTCATTGGTTTTCAGAGACTGGCTGAAGTACTAATAGCTTTTGTGTCAATTGTTTATGAAAAAGCAATGCTTTGCTGTCTTGTTTATTGTTGACTTAGCATGATCCCTGCCCTATGTATACTTTGTCCAGTCACTAGCCATCTGCACTGTGGACCTCTGGACTGCTCTGATGGTGAATGGCCTTAACTATCCACAACCCACCTGATAGGAACAAGCATTAGGTTTGTTTGAGGTACTAAGGAAACAAAGCACCAGGCAACCCATGTACACACAAAAGAACCACCAATCAGGTGCCAACAGAATCACCTGTCAATCAGTGAGGACTCCTGACCAATCCTGGATCTCAGTAAGCTCTTCTGATCAACCCCAGTAGGACAAGGGACTCTAAAAACCTTCATTTCCGGTCCCAAACCCTATCTTTCCTGTCCCAAGCCCTCCTTTCCATCCCTAAGCCCAGTAAAAATTCCAATCTGGCTGAGCCCGTGCACAATTCCTCAGACCAGCTCTGTTGGAGGGTCATGCCTGCGAGGGAATCTCAATAAAGTCTCATTCAGCTGCTTTTTAATCTGCCTCCTTTTGGTCACTGGTGCCTGACCTTACATATGGTACCAAAACACAGGAGGGCTTTTCAGGTCTCCCCCATACCTTACATCTGGGATAGAGGCCTACCCTCTTCTGCAACTGAACCAGGAAATTCCTAAGCTTCTCCTTCTTTCCTCTCCCTTCATCCAGGCTGATGAGAGTGGGGTAAGTTCCCTCATTTCCCCTTACCTTCCAGCCCCTCTCCATCTGGGGGGTTCTATTCATAAGTCACATGCATGCCATAGACCCTCTGTCATTCTGCTCAAGGCCACAGAAACTGTGGAGATGTCCCAGTCCTTGTGTGAGCTTTTCCCTTTTTTTTGGGCCCCCACTGGGTTGTAGGGTCACCTCAAGCCCCACACAGCCCTTACCCATTGGGTGAGTGTGATCAGAATTTGCGATGTCATTTTTTCCTCCCACTCACGCCAGAGGGTGCAGGAAGGTCATGGGAAACACCGAATACTCCATAGACCCCCAAACTCCCTTGAGTTGTCTATATTCAGATTTTCACTAAAGGCCTATGCCTTAACCACCTGGTCTTTTACTCCACTGTGTCCTGGCCCCAGTGTGACTTAGACAATGGGTCACAATGGCCCTTAGAAGGAACTTTGATTTTCAAATCCTGATTTGGACAATTTTTTGGCACCAGACAGGGAAGTGGGCACAAGTCCCTTATGTTCAGGCTTTTTTGGGTATTTGCTGCTGTCTCACTGTCTAATCTACCTGTTCTACCGCTCAAGTCTTCCTGGCTAGGGAAAATCCCTAACCCCTTTCCCATTGTTCTCCCACACCTCTTTCCTCATTCTCAGATCCATCTGAGCTGCTCTCAGCCCCACCTTCCTGACTTCCCCCTCCCTACCTAGACCAACCCTCTCCCTCCTCTCCTCCAACACCTGTACCCTCCCCTCCCCCTCCTCATGCTACCATAGCTCCTCCTCCCCCACTCCAGGACCTTCCCCCTTCATCCTTCTTCCCTCCTCTCCCTCCTCCTCTCCTGAAGCCCTGACTCCTTCACCCACCTCTTCTACTGATACAACCCTTCCCCTCACCCCTCAATGGATCTTTCAACCCACTCCCTTCTCTCTTCTCCTGTCAGTGCCCACACCTGGTCCCAGGTGGCCCTCTTACCAGCTAACTCAAAGCTCTTTTGTCCTCTCAGGGAAGTGGCTGGCACCGAATTCTCACTTTAAGATTTTTCCCAGATTGAAAAATGCCCTGGGTCCTTCTCTACTTACATTAAGGAATTCCAATACCTCTCTAAGACATATGAACCTACCTGGCATGACATCTATGTCATTCTCTCCTCTACCCTTATCTTGGATGAGCAAGCCTGCATCCAGCAGACCACATGAGATCATGCTGATCAAATTAGTCTAACAGATATGACTCTCCCCACAGGTGAAGCAGCCGTTCCCCTAACTGAACCCAACTGGAACTATCAAGATGGCCAACAAGGTCACCATCACTGTGCTTGCATGGTCCAATATCTGATAGCAGGCATGTAGGCGGTTTCCAATAAAGTGGTTAAATTTGATAAGCTGAGAGAAATCACCCAGGATCCAGATGAGAATCCAGCCTTATTTCTCAGTTGCCTTACAGAGGTTCTCACCAAATATAATAAGCTGGATACTGAGTCTCCCTCTGGGGCTATGGTGTTAGCAACCCATTTCGCTACTCAGTCAGCCCATGATATTTAAAAAAAAGCTCAAATGAGCTGAGGAGGGGCCTCAGACCCCTATTTGAGATCTGGTGAAAATGGCCTTTAAAATTGCTTTCTCATCACTGAAAACAAGGTTACTAAGAATTTGAAGTCCCAACAGGTATACAAGTCTTTAAGGTAGAAGGTTTGAAAGACCCCCACCTTATCTGAGATAAGGCTCTGCTTCCCATTTTACTACATGTTAAAATGACTCCAAAGTAGACCAGATTTCAGTTAAAGCCCAGTACTTTTAATTTAAGACTGGTGAGACTGACTTGCTAGATGTTTAAGATCAAGACTTAAAATTAAAGCTATATTAAAAGGGCCCCAAACCCCAATATTTGGCTCTGGCCCTCTGTGTCACTCTGAATCCAGAGAACAGGCAACTTCTCTAAAGAGCTTTGCAACTCTGGGCCACTAATCTCCCATTAAGGGGGGCTTATGAGACCACTGGAGAATGAAAAGCCAATCAGTGCACTTGCTGTGAATAGGAGACATCCCAGTTGCTTCCAAGGGAAGCCACATGGTCAAGCAAGACCTGGACCCATCCTAGCACAGATGGAACTAACAGAACTAAGAAGCTGCTCTCAAGTTCCCCCAAGAGCAACCCCTATGGGAGCTCAGCTGACTCTTAACAATAGATAGAAACAAAGTCAATTTTGACCAGCTTGATCTTAAACACCTAGCAAAAACAGTCAAACCAAAACACAGTCATTCCTGGGAGTAATTAAGGAAAAGAACAGCTAGAAAAGAGGAGACAGCAACTAGGCCAACAGGATCCATGGGGAATGTTCAGTCAAGTATGGCCTTGGCTTCTCTCCCTCACAGGACCTCTATTAGTCCTCTTTATGTTTCTCCTAATAGGACCATGTCTATTAAATTGCCTAAAGAAGTTCCTGCAAGATCAGATACACAAATTCACCAACCAGTCAGTAAATCAACTACTTTTTCATGACCACCAGCCCCTGATGCCCAAGATGGAGACCTAGAACTCATGACCAACTCCTTAGACTCCAGAGACTCTGCCCCCACCTAAAACCCTCTCTGACACTTTTATGGGAATGAGATTCTTTGCCTCTAGCCAGCAGGAAGTAACCAGATGGAATTTGATGCCCTATGTCATCCGAAAGGCTGGGATGTTAGGTTGGTTTAAGGTGGCTAAGAGAATAAATCATAAGGCAACCCGCGTGTGTGTTAAAAAACCACCAATCAGGCACCAACATAACCACCTGTCAATCAGTGGGGTCTCCTGACCAATCCTGGACCTAAGCAAGCTCCCCTGACCAACCCTAGTAAGATAAGGAACTCTAAAAACTTCCCTTTCCTGTACCAAGCCCATCCTTTCTGCCCTAAGCCCAATAAAAACTCCAATATGGCTGAGTCCATGCCGATTCCCCAGACCCACTCTGTTGGACTGGAGGGTCTCTTCCAGGATTGAATCTCAATAAAGCCTCATTCAGCAGCCTTTTAATCTGCCTCCTTTTGGTCACTGGTGCCTGACCTTACAACAAGGACTTGGGTTACTTCCCCCAACTTCCTCCCTTTCATCAGGAAACAGTTTGAAGATGTCCTCACTCATTTTTCCATAGAAATGGAATGTAGGAATTGACAGTGGGGAATTGTAGCAGTGTCCACTTTATGCTTAGAATATAACCCTTGCTGCTCAGCCACTGCAACTGATTTTTTTTTAATTTTAAATTTTTAATTAGATAAAATGAACAATGAAACCATATGCATACCATTTATGTAGTAATGCTAAATAAGACCATGTACAAATAAGTGTGCAAGCCACCACATTCTTTATAATTACTTTGAATAACACTGTCACATCATTTATAATGGCATGTTTATAAAAGATGCTTAAGACTGGTTGGTAATTTAGTTTTATCTTGGGTTTTCTTTTAAAATAACATGAAAATATTTATACATTTACAAAGAGTACTTCTGGATGATAATGATGACTATTAACTTGAAAGCTATATACTACATCAATACTGTGGACTACAAATATAAACCTAACTTATTTAATCCTATGCATTCACATTTTTTCAAAAGCATCCTCATTTATTTCAAGTTAAATACTACAAATGGTTCATATAAGGCTATTGTGGACACAACATACTCAGTTGTTAGGGGATGATTTTACATGACTATTCAGTTCAGAGTCTGATTGAGAGCTAAAAATCAAATGGCATTACAACAAACATAAAGTCACTAAGCAGCATAATCAAATTTTCAGACAACCCAG
The DNA here is from genome assembly GCF_048772815.1 of Callospermophilus lateralis. Taxonomy (NCBI): domain Eukaryota; kingdom Metazoa; phylum Chordata; class Mammalia; order Rodentia; family Sciuridae; genus Callospermophilus; species Callospermophilus lateralis. The sequence continues at coordinate 456,897 of NW_027511439.1, forward strand.
TTTCTAAAGCTTTCATCATCCCAGTCCTCCCCTTCTTTTTGCTTTTACTTTCATATTCCTTTCTTTTCAAGAAGCAAAAAAATATGTAAGTTCACCAGAATTCTGAATGTCACAGTGTGTATGAGAAACCAGCCTCTACCTCAGAGCAAAGCCTGTCCAAGGAAGGGGGCATGACTCTTGTCCTTGGAAAGACCCACAGAGCACTCCTAGGCACATACCCACCCTGCTGAGTTGTTTGTCTGCAAATAACAGGTGAGATATGCTGCGCCAGGTGTCCCTGACTCAGTCAGGCTAGGTGAGGACCCATAGCAACCCCCTAGCAGCCACAAATCAGCATGAGACAGGGAAAATACCTGGGATGCCAGATGACCTCCCAGTAGTTTATGATGGTTGATAACATGTTGGGAAACCATGTAGTTCAGCATGTACTCCCCTCGTGGCCTAAATCAATCAGTTCAAACGAATTCCCCTTCTGCTATGCGACCAGCGCTGGCTTTATGAAAGAAGGTTTGATTCATGAGTAAATGCTAGGGAGTTTTAAATTAAAGAGACAAGACTCTTATTACCTTTAAAACCAGCTCCAGGAAGGCTTCTCCTAGCTCCGGCCTCCAGCCACCTAATGCGGTAGTGAGGTTTACAGAAGAGACTAGTGAGAGAGAGAGAGAGAGAGAACACTCCAGGGAGTGGGCTTTTATTGGGGAACAAAAAGTTCCAGGGAAAATCCCATCCAATGAAGGTTAAAGGGGGTAGCATCCCAAGATCAGGGGCGATGACTGGGTCTTCGGGGGCAGTGGCCAGACAAACGTCTCTGCACGGACAAGCCCTCGGACCTGGGAAAGGGTGGGGAAAGCTCTAACACAGCTGTGTCTAAGTGCCTCTCACCCAGCCAGGGAGGTAACTCAAATCACGTGTGAGGATGGCCTCCCACACCCCCTCTTGTACTAACCAATCACCCCTAGCCAACCTGTTCCTGCCAGTGAATGTGCTAATCATGTTTTAGAGTTATTTTATGATTTTCCCGTGGTGTGTGATTATTTGCTAAGAGATACTATGATGTATATGAAGTCCCCGCCTTCCCCAAAGAGTGTATGAAACTGCTACAAACCCTGGACTCAGGGCCTCTCAGTGTCATCAGTTGCTGTGTGCGCGTGGAGGACTGAGCTAGCTCACAATAAACACCTATTTGCTGCTTACATCGATCTTGGTCTCTGGTAGTCTTTTGGGGGTCCCGAACTTGAGCATAATATGTACAGCCCTGAATGAGAGGAGCTCTGGCATTGGGTATTACAAAGTAATTTTAATTACAGATGTTTTCTTCATTCTGGGTCAAGGCGAGGTAAAACAGGAAAAAAAAGATTTCCAAATGCAAAGTCTTGAGTTATGAAGTATCCAGATGAATGTGCATGAGCATGCTGCAAAGCTGCCTTCTGCTGGGCTGTGATATGCTGCTGTTCTGCATGTCCCTGGAAGTCCTTATTAAGAGCTGGAGAGTGCAATGCTAGCTCCAGGATTATTTGCTGAAGATTGGTTCTGCATAAGTAATTTTCATTTCTCTTTGTCCAGTTCTGCCAAGATTGCAACTCTATTTTTGTTTTGAAAACCTTGTCCTGAAGGATTTGCTGCCATCTTCCTGTTTTCTGTTTCAATTATATTCAGAGGCAATGGATTAGCACTTCACATTCACCTGGGATGCCTGAGCACTGGGGAGGCCTTGCTGCAGGTGGCAGCTGTCAAGGTGGAACACACCACCTAGAGACAGACAGGCAGAACCTCCGCAGTGTGCTGAACTACAACCTTCCCGCCCTCCTTGAACTGATTTTTTAAATGGACATGTTTCTTTCTCTTCCTCTCTCCCTGCTCCTCCTTAGTCTCTCCACCTCCCTAATCTCAGGGGAAACAGGATTATCTTTCTCCCCTATTTTAGGCAAACTTATCTGTCCTTGAGTGCTCACCCACCATAGGAAGGAAGGAGTCCTTGGTACCAGAGGGTTGGTACCAGAGGGCCTCAGAAATGACAATCTCCCAAATTAATAAGTGAATTCAACTCCAGAGAGAAAACTTTGTGGAATGTAGCCTTTGACTCACCTCTTTAACCCTGGCCCCACCTCTTTCCTCCTGAGGGGCAGAATCAGAGCCTCAGGGATAGGAGCCTCTGTGCTTCTCCTTTGCTAGTAAAGCAAGAAATCTTCCTTTTTCTTTTCCCACAAAACCATGTCCTCGTGATTGAATTGGCATCAGGGACAAGGACTGAGTGTTCGGTTGCACCGCGACAGTGTCTACCTTAGTAATACAGTCCTGCTGCTCTGCCACTATTACTCATTTTTAAAAGACATTTTTCTTTCTCTTCCTCTCTCCCTCCCCCTCCATCCTCTCTACTCCCTAATTTGTAGTGGTGTGTGTGGGGAATATGATGATCTTTCTTTGCCATCCTAGGCAGAGTATCTGTCCTTAAACACATTCTCACCACAGGAAGGAGGCAATCTGCTTTGGACATGGCAACAGAAGCTCTCAGAAATGACTATCTCCCAAATTCACAAGTACATTCAACTCCAGAGAGAAAATAGGTGGAATGCAACCTTCACATCACCTCTATAAATGCCCTCTGTTCCTGCTGATGGGCAAAATCACTCTGTGGGACTGGAGCCCCATGCTCCTCCTTTGCTAGCAAAGCAATGAAACTTTGTTTCTCTTTTCCCCAAACCATGTGCCCATTACTGAATTGGCATCGGGGACAAGGACCGAGGTTTAGGTAACAGTTTTGCCATGAGGAGACTGAGACTGTTCCAAATAGAGCATGGCAGGTGGGGTATATGGCCACAGAGCTGGTGGGTGTCAGTGGATCCTGGCTCACCAGCCTAACAAGCTTCTTGCTGAAGAAGGGCCAACAGGGTCAGAGGTCATCTGAGGATAGTCTGAGGAGATAGAGAGGGTCTGTGTGCCTGCTTGACCTGACTTCTCAGGATTCTTGGTAAAACCAGGCCATTTGGGGCAGTGCCAGGTGGTAACAAGCACAGATGGCCAAGAGTCAGGTCCTAGTTAGAAGGGAGGTGGGGGAGCTGGGTAGCATTTGATCAGGGAGAGAATCTGTGTCAGTGGCTAGAATGAGGAGTGGGCCCCAGAACTGCTCTGGGCTGACAGGAGGGTGGCCCTTCTCCCTGAGGAGGGTCTTTATCTGGAGTAGAGGGCACAGTGGCATCTCAGGTCCCAGGAAAGATCTCTTCTGTGCTGAGAGGAGAGCACACCCTCAGTGTGGGGTTATGGGGCCATCTGAAGCTAAGCTGCAGGGACGCAAAGCCTAGACAGCAAACAGGAGACTGTCCCTAGCATGCTGGCCCCTCCTCCTTGTGCCCCAGGTAGGCCTCTGGCAGCTTCCCCTCAGTACCACAGGGTGCCAGGGGAGGCTTTCTGAGAACCTGCCCCGGAGGCCATGAGTTGGCACAGACTCGGGCTTCGCCAGGCTAGCACCAGGTCTGCTCTCTTCATATGACTTGAGAGTGGCAGCAGGGTCTCCTGGGGTTACACAGCCAGCTCCTTCCCCCTGCCCTGCAGAGAGGCCAGCAGGCAGCTGAAGTAACCAAGGTCACGTGAGCTATATCTGGCCTCCTGCCTCACACCTTCTGAGCCAGAGCCACCTAGGCTGGCCAGGGACACGCGATTCATGGACTTCCATCACAGGTGAGGAAGCGTCTGCTGGGCTTGGGGGGAAAGGTGTCCAGGAGCTGGCGGCCAGGGCACATGTGTGTCTGGTGATTCTTATGAGACCTTGGGCCTCAAGAGCTTCCAGCACCAAGAAGGTTTTGTTATGACCCAGGAAAGCCTTGGCCACCTCTGAAGGTGAGCTGCAGGACAAGGAATTAGTTTGTTTACAATTAAAAAAAAATCTCATTATTTGACCCATATTGTTTCATTCAGAGGAGCTGCCCTAGGAAGTAGGGGGATATTCTATCATGGGCACAGTGGCTAAAAGCAAATTAACTTAGTTTTATAAAAATGATTTCAGTGCAAATGCAAATATTAGACTTATCTATTTTTAAATTAAGGAAAGAGTTTTGATCCATCAAAGAAATTTTAAAAATGGGGTAGGCTAAACAGAAAATAAAACTGAAACATTTACTTCAGTTGTCCCTGGTTTCTTTGCCCTGCCAAAGGCAGACAAGGGGAACAAAGAGAAGCAAATGCATCCAAGAGTACAAAAAATAACACTGGGCACAACAGGGTACAGAAGGCACAAGCACACAGATGGAGCCATGGGTGGGGCACAAGCGCAGGTACCAGTCAAGGGAAGAGCAGGGGAAGCTGTGTTTGGGATCCTTCCTCTGTGGCCACTGCTCACCACTGACTTGGCCCTTTCCTGTGTCCACCTCTCAATCTTCTGTGCTGGGCTCTGGCACCAGTGAGGGCCTTCTGTGTAGCTCCAGGCTGAGGCAGGTGTGTGCTCAGGGGACCCCTGGGTCATCCTCAGTGATAAGCAGGTGGCAGCTTGGGCTCTGCTTCTCTCCTCCTCCTGGCTGGCTCATGGTGCTGGCAGCACTGGTGCCTGGCGAAGTGCCCTTGAGAAGGGGCCATGGGCCTGAGGCACAGACATGGGAGGAGGACTCTGTTCTTGGGGCAGGTGCCCCTGCATGTTCCTGAGAGTGTTCAAGGTGGGGCGCCAGAGGCCTGTGTGGACCACCCTGTGCGGACCACCCTATGCAGTGCCAGGGCACAGTGTGTCCACTATGGGCAGCACCTTGGTCTCTTACAGAAGGCTGGCCCCTGTGTGGCCATGGTTACTCAGGCTCTTCCCCCACGCCCCCTCCTGTGGACCACACCAGGCCACCAGAGCCTCTGCCAGTTCCCCATCTGTGTGTCCCAACCATTGCAGCATACTGCACAGATCTCCTCAAAGTTCATCTAAACCTCACCTCCCTGATCCAATCCACCCTCCACCAACTCTACCCCATGTGCAAACCAGTCCCTACAGCTGCTCCCAACAATGGTTTCTGAGCTCTGCCCAGCCACACTTCCTGTTCTCCAAATGCTCAGAAATCTCGAGGGTCAGGACCTGACATGACCTGGTCCACTTTGAGTGTGGCTGGGTACACAGCATGTGAACCTTGCCGAACGAGTAAACAGACAATTGGAAATACCCATGGAGGAAGGGGCAGTCAAGGAAGGGCACAGGAACAAGCAGTGCAAGTTTAATCCACAAATGGAGGCGGCTGGGCCCTCACAGGAGCTCAGTGAAGCAGCTTCCCCAGGAAGAGCACAAAGAAGATGGGAGGTGTGGTTCTGACTCTGGTCCCTGTTCCGAAGGGTGACCTGCAACTCTTACTCTCGTTAGAAACTGGAAAACCCATATAAGTAGTTATTGTCTCCGTGCATTGGTCTGCTTGTGCGCACTTCTTCAGTTCAATGGGCATGTTGCTAAAACCTGTAAGAAACCAGACATGAGACTCCTCTTTTCCTCCTCCTCATCTAAACTTCCCTCCATCCACAGAGTGGTCTTGAACAGGGCAGAAATCAGCCACTCTCCTGTGTGATGCACCCAGTACTGCCCTCTCTAGCAGAGGCATGGGCTGGCAGATATCATCCCTGCAAATCCCTAAGCTCCCTTAAACCCTGTGTCAATCATGATGTGAGTGAGCCTTCTAGCCCATGTTAGCACTTGGGGATGGAGCATGAGCTCTGTACCCAAGGCAATGGAGGTGAAGAGTCCTAATGCCTTGTTAACAGCATCCTGGAGACCACCACATGCAGGGTGCCAGATACCTGTGCTGCAATCATGTGCTCCATATGATCTTGAGGACAGAGCTAACTTCCTCTTACTCTTGGTCTGAGGCTACTATTAATAAATAGCAATAGCCATCAAAAAGCTATCACTTAAGTTGAGTGTGGTGACTCAGCCCTGTAATCCCAGCAGCTTGGAAGGCTGAGGCAGGAGATCTCAAGTTTAAAGTCAGTCTCAGCAATTTAGCAAGACCCTCAGCAACTTGAGGGAGACCCTGTCTCAAAATAAAAACAAAACAAACAAAAGGGCTGAGGATGTGGCTCAGTGGTTAAGTGCTCCTGGTTTCAATCCCTGGTACCAAAAAACAAAAACAAAAACAAAAACAAAAACAAAAAACCCTATCACTTTACTCATGTTCTATGCCTTTCAAATTCCCTTCAGATACATTCCTTCATATGGCAGGCACTATGCTCTTGATGATTCTGTCTCATTTCCTTGGGACATCTAGAGCAATCTAGGGATGGCTATTTTAGATAAAGAATCATGTTATGCAAACTTCAGGAAGCAAAAACTTCAGACCAGCCAATATCATCAGGCCCAGTCATCACCTCCCTGACAATGACTTCAGGAAGCCTGAATTCCCCAGAGTCAGAGAAGTAAGAGGGTGAAAAAAAGCTCCAGAAACAACCCAACCCCATGGCCCTGAGCCTCCGGTCTGCAGGCTACATCACAACACCACTGCTAATTAATTTCTAATGTATTTCATTAATTAAAAATTTTATTTTAGATTTCTTATAGAAAGAAAATTATGCTTAATGACCACTTTGAAGAAAGTTTAAGTTTAGTCATTGCCTCTCTCTAAAATTTTTACTTTGAAAATTAAAAACCCAGAGAGAAAGGAAAGGAAACAAAACAAAAAACCAACCTACACTGGGTTTAAAAAAATCTCACCAAGTCTGCAGAGGACGGATGTTCACAGTACGCTGAGCCACTATCCAGGTGCTAACAAAGCCTGTCAATGAACACATGCGGACTCACAGGCAGATGAAGGGGAAGAGCTTTCTAAGCAGGTGGACAAAAGCAGGACTGTCCTTAATCCTGCCCTCTGTCAGTGTGAGAGGGCTGCTCACTGTCCCGAATACCCTGAACCGCCGCCTGGAGAGTACCTGTGTCAATGACTCCGGAGAATTCCACACACTGGGTTCTGTCTGCGGCACACCACTTGAACTCTGCCTTGCACAGTCTTCCCTTCACTGCAAAGCACGTTGGACACCTGTACCCGTTGGAGGCAAATTCATCAATGTCCTTCTCCTCGAAGTCACTCATTTTAATCTCCCAGGAGACTGTTAAGAAAATAATAAAAAAAAAAATAGGGAAACCTGGATGGTACCCACCACCATCTGGAGAATGTACTCATGCTCTTGAATGGCCTCTCAAACCCACCTGCCCCCTCCCTGCTGCCCAGACCCTGCGTTCCTCGGGTGATACTAACTCGGTACTGTGGCACCACAGAAGTCCTTGTCCTCATGTAGCCTGCTTTTTCATGGGGGAGGTAAATGAAACCGGACAGGAACTAAGAGGACCCAGTATATCAGACAACGATAAAGGCTGCAGAGCAGCAGAACATGGTCGAGTGCAGGTGGTGCCCACAAGGTGGGCAGAGAGCCCCCTCTGGAAGGGGTGGTTTCGTCAGAGGAGGCCTGGAAGAGGTCTACTTCCAAACACTGGCACACAATAATCTGATTTTACAGGTAGAGGTCACAGATATGGCAAACACAGGATGCTTAAAGAAGGGGTCCCAATGACAAGGAGCCTTAGTTCCTCCTGCTTTCTTTCTCTGGGGCTCCCTAATGCCGTGGAGAACTAAGGCAGCTCCCTGCCCCTGACCATGTGTCTCTACTGCCACCTGCAGTCACCATGAAGGTCTCCCAAAGATGCCCAGGTAGAGCAGGAGTGCAGGGAATTACAGACAGAGAAGTGGAAACCTTGGGAAGGTAAGGGCAGGGGAAGTGGGGAGTAAGAGCAAGGTAATTACCTGCAGAATTCTTCTCAGGCTTCCAAAAGGCAGCTTGTCTTTGTTTACCACCCTGCCCCCGCCCTTCAGGAGCTCGCCTAGCTGCTCAGGGGCTATCCCCCACAAGATGAGTGTTAAGTGGCACCCAGGGGACATGCACCCCGGAGCCTGTGCATCCTCTCCCCACTGCATGAATCCCAGTTCTCTTGCTCAAGTAGAAAGAGGATGTGTCAGGCAGCCCTCAGAGGTGGTGGGAGAGGGGAGGCCTGATCTTTACCACGTGTGTGTCTATACACACAGCCCCAGGGAGCAAGGAGATCAGCTGGGGACCATGGCTGCAGCCTCTCAGACCTGCCATTCCCTGGTATGGAACTCGGAAAAGTTTGACAATTGCAGGACTGTTGGGTTTTTCCTGGAGGTATACTTGTCCGGGTAAGAGGATGGAATGTACATATATTCTGGTGGGGCTTCAAAATTTTCTTTTGCTCTTGAGAAAACAAAAAGACCCATCATGGAAAGTGCTCAAATCACAACCAAAAAGCAAGCTCTGAACAGCATAGTAAAGTAGGGCACTTCTGCTTACATATGGAGGTAAGTCCCACTCTGCTCCTCTCCCTGGAGCTGCTTCTCTATGCCCATGAGGAGGCTGACTTCCAGGGCAATGGTGAAGGAGGTCCAGCTACAGACCTAAGTCCACCGCGACTCCATGCTGTCTGACTTCTTTTAACTGGAGTTCTTCTGAGCTGTTCTTTTCAGCAGTTATCTTGGCTCATAGGAACAACAGTTCTGACAGACACACATCTGTGACAGAGTCAAAACTATGCTCAGGCAATAGCAATGTTCTTATTCTGTACAAGGCTCGGCCTGCTCAAGCTCGAGATGATGAAGAACCAGACCCCGTTTAGTCAGTGTCACCTGCTCTGACAGCTGTGTAAAGCTTCTGGCTCTGCAGACCTCCATCCCTAGCCCTCATCCCTTTCTTAAAAAACCTCGTCCCTGTCAGTTGCTCTAGGACAGGGCTAAAGACATGGGTCCCTGTCTTCCTGGTGTAGTCATGCTACATGATTAAAGTTCCTTCATGCATCTCACCATTACCTTTCTGCTTGGTTTCATGGGGAGGGTTTGACCTGATTCATTGGGACCCCCAGAGTGGAGCTTCTAGCTTAGGACTCTGGCAACACTAGCGAAATTATGAGAGGGTGTGTTGTGCAGATCCACGGCCTCTCTGCTCTCTCAACCAGGGTACATTCCACACCATCTTCAACACAATATTCTAGGAAAAGGTTTTCATTTGTCTTTTTGTTTTAATATTTTCTTTTTAGCTCTGGACTTTGGTTTCTATTAAAATGCTAAGCACCCCAGGCTGGTTAGCTACACTTTTCGTACCTATTCAGTGAAAGAACAGTGATTTTCTCAACCTTTTTGAAAATAAGCTTTGGAAATTACAGTGAAGCTGGCTTTGGACTTTGGAGGAGGCACTGTGGAGGCCTTTGGTCCACCTTGGTCCAGGTGCCTTGACTGGAGAAGCAGAAAACTGCTGACCTCCGGAATCAGAATATATTGAAAACAGGAAGTTATTTCCAAGGCTCACCAAGAGTGCTTCAGGAGAGACAAGGAAACACAGATCACTCCTCTTAGCTATTTGCAAAAATGTCATGTTCATTCCCTTTTAATTTTGCCTAGAGTCCTGCAGGCTGTCTTGGAGAACTGCTTGCTGAAATAATAAAATTGAGCAACTCAGCACCTATGGTTACTTGTAATCACAGCTCTGGCTCTGAGTCCTGAGAACCTGCATCCCTGTTCATCTTATCTCTAGTTTTGAGTAAACCTCACATCATCGCTCATTCTTCCTAACAAAAGGAGGAGCCAGTCACACTGGGACTTCACTTCATCGTGGGGGTGGTCCCCTGACTTCTGCTCTGGGACAACCTTGTCTCTGGGTCTTTCATCCACCGTGTTCAGAGTTCAGCTGGTCTGGCCTGGCAAGGCCCAATACGAGAGCAGGAATGACAACACCTGAAGAATGGAGAACAGGGCTTGAAGGTTCAAAGTCCCAAGATAAACTATATTTTGCCTAAAGCTTTTCCTCAAAATGAATAAATCAAGTGATTTTCTCTAACCTACTCTTAGAAAGCAGGAGAAAAATCAAGAAAGAGTAGAAACTTTATGTAAAACTATGCTGACTTTTTTAATCTAAAGTCCTAAATGTCATATATCAAAGGCTACATGTTAACAGACCCACTGTTTTATAAGATTCTCTTCTTCTACCCAACAAGTGAGACTTGGGACCTTCTAAGCACTGCCCCAGCCCCAAACACTGACTACATGGTTCAATCTGATTATTAATGTCAACTGACCTGAGTGAGACCCTTATCCTGGTCTCACTCTTCCCCCTTTAAGAGACCTTTAAAGAACACCAGCTTTTCCTGGGCTGGCTGAAGCTTTACTTGAAGACCCCTCTGTACTATGGGCTCTAACAAACTTCTTGGTCTGAAGGCTGATCCTATTCCATGCCTCTCTTGAACATGCCAGTCTTCCTTTCTGAATCTAACATTAAACTATCTCATAAGAAATTCCTACTAAGTGACAGTGTTTCTGCTGTCATGTCTGGTCTACTTGTATGGGGTTGGGATAAAGAACAGGTGATGAAGAGTCTATTTTCAGTCAGCGAGAAGAGCAGTTAAGAGGCTGAAGGAAAAAGGAAAAGCATGAGTTGGTGGGATTGGCAGTCAACAGCCTCTGATCCCTGAAATAGTGGACTAACTAGGTGATGGTGGAGGCTGGCTTGAGAGGACCTGGGAATAATGGGGAATATGAAAATGATATGGGCACCATGGGTGTGGTGGTACACACCTGTAATCCCAGTGGGTGGGGAGGCTAAGGCAGGACGATAGTAAGTTCAAAGCCAGCCTTAGCAACTTAACAAGGCCCTGTCTCAAAATATAAAACAAAACAAAAACAAAAGGTTGGGGATGTTGCTCAGTGGTTAAGCATCCCTGGGTTCAATCCCCAGTACCAAAAAAAAAAAAAAAAAAAGACCTGGGTACAGGTGAACCCAGGGATAGTTAGATGTTCTCAAATACCCCTTACCCGTAAACCAAATTCAATGATAAACATTTCAGCTGCTCCTTCCTTCCCCATACATGTCATCTTTTGGGGGAAGGGGAACAAAAACAAAACAAAAGAAAAAAACCCCACCACAACACAAAGCTACTCTTTAATGAGGGCTTCTTGAGTGCCAGGCATTGGGCCTGCAGCTTCACCAGCTCACACATTCTTTGCCACTCCAAGAGGCAGGTGTCAACTGTTCCGATGACCTTATCTACACACCCGGAGGTCAGCACTGGCTGATCTGGAGGCCACAGGCGGGTGTGTCCCCATCACACTCACTAGGCTGGGAGCATTTTGATGTCAAACTCTGTGTCAACTCCTTCACTGCAGGTACCACGCAGAACACAGCACCAGACTAAGGAAGATGGCACTGAAGGGGAAATGCAGCTGGGAATACAGTGGATACTGTAGTTGGTAGTGCATGGGGGAAGAGAGATTGAGGCCAAGATGTGGGAATTCAGGAAAGTGCGGGTAGAAATGAAGGGGTAGGGCTGGAATGCAGGACGGGCAGAAGAGAGAGAAAGCAGGCCTGAGGTGGGCGTGCGAACGCAGAAGGGAAGGGGGATGCTGGGGATCTGGATACAGCACAACGCACTAGCTCACCTGCGACAAGGGGCACCAGAGCGAGGCTGCAGGCCAGGAGCAGGCTGCCCGGAGCCGGGGCGGGGGGGGGGGGGGGGGGGGCACATGGCTGTGGCTGGTGTGGTCCTGCCTGCGGAAGAGAAGCCCGTAAGCTGCGCGCCTTCGCTGGGCGCCCGACCTCTGGGGGGCAGACCTGGGCGGCCTCGAGGGCCCCGCACCATGTGGGCCAGCGCGCTGCCCTGCCCTGTTGCACACAAGGACGCAGCGGTGGGCTGAGCCCCGAGGGTGAGTGCGGGAGGCAGCCTCCCAGAGGCAGCCTACCTGGCGGCCACCCACTGCACGTGGCTCCCAAGGCAGAATGCCAGGGCAGGACGCCACAGCGCATGTGCGGGGCAGAACTTCATGGTCCGCGGTCCTCATTGGTCGTCTGCTTGCTCTGCCCGCCTTCCTGGAGCCTGAGCCAATGAGACCGTGGGGCCCTTTCCACACCTGACTGGAGCCTGGGAATTCTTTTCACACTGCACAAAGTTGGGGGAGCTCGAGCAGCAGCAGGTCCTGCTTCTGGAGCAGTCCTTCCCCACAGAGGTGTGCTCCTGTGCGCGGCCCCTCTTCCCTACTGTGAGCACCCCCAGAGGGAGCGTGGCCTTGTGCTTCATTCCCCATGGGCAGTTCTGGCTTCCCGGACGTGCCCTCCTAGCAGCCCTGCACCTGGAGTAGCCCTGGAAGTTCATGATGCTTTCCAATACTTCCACCCTTCTTGAGCTTTGGGAGAACGGGGGGCGTTGTACATGTGCATGAACTGTGTGTCCCCAGGCGTCACTAGCCCAGTGCCTTGGATGTGAACACACTGTTAGTATGTGCCGAATAAATGAAGAATTCCTTCTGCCCGTGAAGTTATAAAGTCTTCCAGCTTCCCCATTGCTGTTCTGAGGGCTTGCTTTTTCAGCTGCAAAAACACTATTCTTTTTTGGAAGCAATCTAAATACGGATCAGTGGATGGATGAATGGATAAGGAGAATGTGGACTACACATCAGCCTTAAAGTACAAGGATCTCTTACTATAGGCTGTAACATTGATGAACTTTGAGGATATTTTTCCATGAGAAATAAGGAAGTCACAGGAACAACCCTGCATGATTTCCTTATATGAGGCATTTGAAGTGAACGGTAACTACCAGGCCCTCGGCGAGAAGGGGAATGGGAATTGCAAAATGAAAAATATTTAGAGATCTTTATTGAACAAAAATGAACATACAGTTAACACTACTGTATTGTACACTTAAATCGTTAAGACAGTGCAGTTTGTGGATTACAATCATCATCATCATCATCATCATCATCTTCTTCTTCTTCTTCTTCTTCTACTCTACATCACACTATTTTTTGTAGTAGATTCACCAGCCCATGAAGGTTTTGTAGTAGATTCACCAGTCTATTGGAGCTGCAGGCACTTGAGGGTGTAGTGCCCATGTGGCTGGAATGAAAGTCAGCTTTGACATGCTGTTGGCAAGGAGGGGGCTTGCAACTGAAATGGGTCAAGTCTTCCTCTCTAGGCCTGGGGAGTCCACTAAGATCTGGAGCAAGAGGAAAATGCTAGAGAGTGAGTCTGGGTGAAGTGGTCCTCTGGTTTAGTCTCATAATGAACAATTCATGGTGGAGTCCTCATTTAGACACAGTGACAATGTTTTAGGTTTTGGAGTTAGAGGTTGTGTGTCAGCAGCAGCTGTGAGTATTAAACAGAGCATGAAGTATTGCATAGGGTTTATTGTAGCACAATACACCTTGCATAAAATTCACCATCTCAATGCTCATACCCCAGTGGCATCTATAAATTTCTTCACCACCAAAATGAAACCTGGGCAGGTGGACCCCATTTCTCCCTTCCCAGACCTCCAGAAGCCACTAATGACTTTCTCTATGGATTTGCCTGTTCTGGACATTGGGTACAAATTGACCACTACAGTTTGTGGTATTTCACATTTGATTTTCACTCCATAGAATGCTTTGAAGGTTCATCCTTGAAAGTTGCTGTAGTTTGTAACAATACTGCATTATTTTTATGGCTGAATAATATTCAGTTGTGTGAATGTTCATCAGCTGGGACACCGGGGAAGGCTCTCTGAAGATGTAGTACCTCTGCTGACGAAGGAAAGACATGCAGGGGTTCACCCAGCACAGCGAGCCAGCAGCACCTCAGGTGCAAAAATGCCCTGCTCTGCTGGTGACCTGGAAATGAGAGGGAGTAGGGGAGAGAACAAGGAACTGAGGGGAGCCCAGGAAGGCTGGGAGCTACAGGGCTTTCTGGACAGAGAAAAAGATGTTTTGCTTCAAGAGTTTCATGTTGTTGTTCTTCCGTGTTTTTAAGAACCACAGATCTCTTTTCAGGGAGCTTACATTATCATGAAGACAGGCAGTAAGCGATATAAGGAACTGACATGTGATCTGTTAGGAGGTGACCATGTAGGAGCAGTGGAATTGCCAAGGAGTTTGAGGTGGAGGAATGGGATTTGTTCATGTATTTGCATTTAGAGATCCTGTAGGCTAAACCTTGGGAACAAGCCGCAGGTGAGTTAGGAGGGCAGTGTGAGAAAGGACAGTGAGACCTGGTGGAATTTCCTGCATCCTCCAGGTAATGGGTCTGTGGCCATGACTGTCCCCTGGCATGACAAACTTGGGGTGCCTTTGCAACATGCGGAGGGGCATTGGGTGTGGGTGAGGAGCTCAGGAGATGTCTGGCGGGCCTGTGAATATGAATACGTATGGCCGACTTTGGTGTCAGGTGGTAAACAAGGCCATGTCCTTGAGCAGGAGTGCCAGAAGAGAGTGTGGGAAGGGCCTTGTACAGACCCAGCACCTTCACACTCATGGGGAAGGGGTGGGCCCCAGGGAGGAGGGCAAGTGTCGAGGGAGGGAGAAAGATTTTGGAACCAGTGCTGGGGCGAGGTAGTAAATGTCCTCTGAGCTCATCCCTTCATCCAGCAGTGTTTATTAACCAATCCATGTGCCAGGTGTCTTCCACAACTGAGAACAGGTCACTGATAAAGCATAGCCTCTGCTGGCCCGACCTGCTGTGCTAAGGGGAAAAAGGAACATGGAACACACCCGGGGTTAGGAGGTGTGGGTGCAGGTGGGTGCTGCTCGGGCGGAGGGATCCGGCACTGGGGCAGCTTCTGAAGGCAGTGGAGAAAGGGGCTGGGACGATGGGAGGAAGCCCCAGGCAGGGTGCTGGGTGAAGGGGGCCTGGGGGCTAGAGCAGTGTGGGCAGTGTGGCCACAGGGGTGATGGGGAGAGCAGTGCAGAGGAGTGGGGAGATGTCCGGGGCAGTGGGCTCTGTGGGGTCTTTGGCTTCTATGGCAGGTGGGAAGGGAAGCCTCGGACCTCCAGGGACACCGAGACTCTGGGTTGTTGCTACACCCACAAAGGAAGCCTTAAAAAGAAGCCCCAGCTGGAGTTTGTTGAGGTGGCAGGGAGTGGGAAGGATTGACCACACAGTTCTCTGAAGGGGAAAGCCTAGCAGCTGGGGAATGAGGGGCTTCTCCTCTCACTTGTCTGTGTAACTCTTGTATCCGAAGGGAATCTCAGAAATAAGATCCTGGGGTCCTAGACACCGAGGACCTTCCCACTTAGTCAACACCCCTGCCTTTGCCTCGGTGCATACAACTGGACTAAGGGCTCCGACTTGCCACCCTGTCTCTGCTGGGTCTCAGGCATTCCTGCAGACTCCACACCTTGCTATGACCTTCTTCATGGCCCCAGTCACTTCCTTGTTCCTCAGGCTGTAGATGACAGGATTAAACATGGGTGTGAGGACCGTATAGAAGACAGACACCACGTCATCCTGGCCAGGAGAGTGGTAGGTTGCAGGTAGCATGTAGGTGTAGACCAGGGGTCCATAGAAGAGGTTGACAACTGTCAGGTGGGAGGAACAAGTGGCCAGGGCCTTCCGACGTCCCTCCACGGAGTGCATCCGGAGCACAGCCACCAGGATGAGGGCATAGGAGGTGGTGATGAAGGTGATGGGCACCAGGAGGACCACCACACCAGTGACAAAGAGTACCTGCTCATAGGTCTCTGTGTCTGCATAGGCCAACGTCAGCAGTGAGGGCACTTCGCAGAAGAAGTGGGAAATCTTCCGAGAGCCACAGTAGGGGAACTGAAGGGTCAGTGAGGTTTGAATGGAGGCATTGAGGGACCCTCCCAGCCAGGAGGCTGCGACCATGAGCAGGCAGACGTGGCGACTCATGAGCACCGGGTAGTGCAGAGGGTTGCAGATGGCCACATAGCGGTCATAGGCCATGAGGGCCAGCAGGAGGCACTCGGCAGCTCCCAGGAACATGAAGAAAAACATCTGTGGCCCACAGCCCCCGAAAGAGATGCTTGTCCAGCCGAAGAGGAACCCCACTATCATCTTGGGGACAGTGACTGACGTGAAGAAGATGTCCAGGAAGGACAGCTGGCTGAGGAGGAAGTACATGGGTGTGTGCAGCCGGGTCTCAGCCCAGATCAGCAGCACCATGGCCATGTTGCCGGCCATGGCGAGGATGTAGATGAGCACCACCAGGCTGAACACGAACAGGTGCAATTGGCTCTCGTCAAAAAGGCTGGTGAGGACAAAGCCTGGGATGGAGGAGAGGTTCCAGGGTCCTCTGCCTGCCTCCTGCCGCGCCTCCCTGTTAGGGGAAAGGGAGCCAGCTCACCAAGGACCCAGCAGGCGCCTTCCCTCAGGGAGGGAAAGGTGGAGGTAAAGGTAGCAGGACAGCACGGGAGCCCAAGGGGGCAGCAGAAGGTATTCACAGGTTCTTGGACACAAGGAGTCTCCATTGTGTGGGTGGACACTCGTTCACAATGGAAAATGACTACAAAAGGCCTGGCACGTGGCCAGAGCAGTGTTCAGAGGGAAACTTTAGCACCACATGTGCATTCTAGAAGAGAGGAAATGCTAGAAACCAGTGATATAAGTCTCCATCTCAGAGAGTCAGGAGAGGGACAGCACGTTACAGTGCTCCATGTTTAATAAAATGTGCATAGTTAATATAAAAATTTAATCCCAAGTAAACAGAAAAGCAAATGCACGTGGGGAAAGATTTTAAAGACTTTTACTTTCGACTAACCTGATGACTACATCCACAAATTTGCAAGTTGTTTGGTTCAGAATTCTCATTTATGTGGGGATCCATGTGAGACATTTCCCTTGGATATGGCTGTGTGCCCAGGTCTGGTGAAAAAGTGGTCTCCATAGCTGCACAGCTGTGCTGTGCCAGGTCCTCCAGCTGTCTTGTCCCCCAGGAGTCCTGGGTTGGTATTGTGCTTGGGTGCAGGGGGTGTTTTTATGTAGGCTTTGGGCAGTATGTTCTCATCCTCAGTCAATTGTGCTTTCTTCTTATTTCAATAGTTTCATGATAACTGAGGGTTGTCTTTGTAAGAATAGCCTTTATAAATTTTAAATAAAGATCATTCAGGTGAAGTCACATCACAAGGAATATCAGGCTCAGCTATGGTGGTAAGGCTGCCTGCAGGTATTTTAGGAGGCAGGCAGGAGGGGAACCAGAGGTGAGGCCATAGAGAGTTGGTGAACCCCTGCTCTGCTGGCAAAGCCCTGGGCCACCATGCCCGTAGGAACCCTGCTCCCAGCACCCCGAGTCCCAGGGCATGCTTGAGCTCTAGCTTGGGTCTACAGCAGATGACTCAATAGAGGGATGGGAGGGGAGTGAGATGAGCTGCGGGGTTCTGTAAAGGAGCTGAGGCTGTGAGAGAGGCTGGAACTGGAGGGCAGCACGGTGTCTTGGAGGCACACCAGAGATGTGACAATCCTGCATGCCAGCAGGGCCCTGGGGTCCACCAGGGAATCTAATCCCTGAGACTGGGCTTCCAGGCTGCTGTGGTGGGCCTGAGTGGGGACCCACTAACTAGACCGTTGCACTCATCTTACATGCTGAGGCTGGGATCTTCCTTGCCCACAGTTGGACAGCTAGGAGCCACTGCAGGAGTCATTGTCCCCAAGGGGCTTCCTGCTCTTCTTGTTGTAGCAGGAGTTCCCCCTTCTCTACAGCCTTGAACTACCAGACCCACGCTGCTGGTTGGTCCTGGGTGCACAGGTCTCAGATCTGACTCAAGAAGCTCAGTGCTTGATTATCCCAGGGTCCCATAGTCCCCTCCCAAAGCTGAGCACAGAATTGCCATTGTTAAACCCAAGTGTTCCATACCAGGCTCCTAGTGAAGATGAGACATACTGCTTCTATTTTCTATATTTTGTAGTGCATCTTAGAGTCTCAAGAGTCTAGAGCCTGCATCTTCCAGGACTGGCTGATTCCTGGACATGGGGAACAACTGGCCCATCAGCTGCCTCTGACATGTAGACCATTCAACTGGAGCTTGTGCCCCTCACCACCTGCCTGTGCCAGGCTCCTACAGTTTGGGCCACTATCCTGTCCTGGATAGCCCCAGGACAAGGTGCTGGGCAACTAGAGACCACCCCATAGCCCAGAGTGTGTCAGACTATGCAATCTGAAGCTTGTGCCATTGCTAGCCCTTCCTTGCCTGTTGCATCCCACAAAATACCCAACAAAGGCTTTGCCTATTCCACACTCTGCCTCCCGGTGGATCAACCCTGCTGCCTCCGAGTGGCATGCTCACTCCTCTTGGGAGCTGTGAATCAAAGTCATCTTTCCAGGCAGTGCCTTACCTGACCTGAATAAAAATGGTCTCAGGTACATTTTGAAAGTTCCCCTAAAGAGAATTTTCTCATGTCCTTGTTTTAGGCACAGCTTGTTTTCTGTCTTTAATGTCTCAGAAGCATTAGATTTAGCATCGGGAAGGAAAGTGGTCCCACATCCCTATTTTGTTGGTCACAGTATAGCTATGAACCTTGGCCAACAGCTCTGGACCTTGCAGGCCACATCTGAAGTTCTCTACCTTAGCATGAGGAGCATCTGAGGCTGGCTAATTCCTTGCCAATGGGTGCTGTCATTGCACAAAATTTAGCAGCATACCAGACTCTGCTCTCTAGGTGGCAGTAGCAACCCTTCCCAGGGATGTCACCTGCAGGGCACTAGCACCAGTGGTGGAGCGCCCCCCCTCCCCCGTGCCATGTTAGTTATTGTTAGGTGCAGGACAGGCTGAACTAAGTTGTCTGCAGGGCATGCCAAACAAAGTTAGCTGCAGGGTGATCCGGCCACTCAAACCCCCTCTGTCTGGTTTTTTATCTAACCTTTTGCTTCAAGTCCAAATGCTCAAGCCCCCTCTCAAGGCTGAACTCTTAACCCCTCTTGTACCAACAAGGCAGCTTGCAAATTCAGAGACCCTGTTAGATTTAGGCAGCACAGCAGAAGGACTATAAAAATCTTCCCCTGTCGCCCCCCTCCCCCACCTCTTTTTCTCCTCTTTTGCACTGCTGCAATAAAGATCTCTTGGTTGCTTCGATATTGTGGTCACTTTCCTTTCAGTTGTTGTCCTCTCCCTTGCCTCCCCCTCCATAAGGGCAAATAAGAACAACAGCTCACATGATTAAAATCCTGGTCAGTTGGATGTCCTTTGCTGGTTTGCCCAGTTAGAGCTCTGTGTTCTAGGGTGCAGCCTCTGCATCAGGCTGCCTGGGTGCAGGCCTCAGCTGTCTCCCAGCCCCATGGCTTGGGCAGCTTACCCAAGCCCTCATCTCAAATACGGACTATTGAGAGCATTCAGTGGTTTATATTTGGACAGTACCTGGGAGAGGGTCTGCAGGAGGAACGAGCCATTTGGGTACCAGCTGCTGATGACATCAGTATTTCCATAAACCCAAGCCTCTGCTTACCTCTCTAAAATGGGATCATCAGGCCTATTTCACAGTACTATTATGAGAGAGTTGAATAAAAAAACTGGGAGCTTGTGCTTTCCCATAGAAGATATGTACTAAATGTTAGCACTCTTCCTTTCCTCTTAAGCAAGATGGTTTTGCAAATAGTTTTCATGCAGAATCATGCATTTGACATTTGCACTTACCTTCAAAGGGCTCTTCGTCCCTCCCACTTGGAGATTTCCTTTCCACTTGCTTTGTCTCCTAAACCATGAGTGTTTTGTGATTGGGCGGGTGGCTCTCCTTATGTAGACTACAAATTACCTGAGACTAGGGATTATGTCTGTCTTGTATATTTCACCACAAAATATGGATATTCATCATGGTTCCCATTCAGTGCTGGTGGACTGCAGGTACGTTTGTGGTAAACATGTGAAAGAAGTGCACCCTTGTTCACAAAACACTGCTGCCTCAATGTCCTCCCTCATCACCAGCATCTGAATCTGGCATCTCCTCTGCAGGGCTGTGATGCCTGCCTGCCTCCCAGAAAGTCCTGCCACTGGGTGTTTTCCTTTATGGCCGATTCTTAGCATGGATACACACATCTGCATTGCAGTATTTGTGTGCCTGTGGGTGCCTGTGTGTACTTGTGTGTGTGGGTCTGTGTGTGTATGGGCCTGTGTATGTGGGTCTCAAAATAATTAGGGGAATTCTTTTTCTTTCACACTGTTTCAGAAAAGAATCCATTTTTCTCTCCTGTCCTTGCAGAAGCCTAGGTTAGAACTGGTGAACTGGGCCATTGAAAGCTGGACAAGAACCCAAGCCCCTGGCTTATTCCCCCACAGTCTTCTTGATTCCTCCTTCTTTCCTCCCCTTTTTTTCCCCTCTTTTCCTTCCTCTCTTGTTCTCTTACAGAGCAAACCCTTGACTGTTACAATTGAAGACAGCTCATTTATGGAAAGGGAGTGTTAAAATAACTTTACCTGTCAGAGACTTCACGTGCTGGAGAGTCTCACGTCACACAGGCTGTGGCTCTGCCTTTCCATGGGCCATCTCCAGTTAAAGGCTGCTGGCATGGGGCACACTTGGCCATCCCCTGTCCCGCCTCCCCTCCCGTGACACCCCTACTCACCTCACAGGGCCCCAGCCCATAGTCTCCATCAGGACGCTTGCTCTCCTGCTGTCTCTTCTCCTTCTCCCTTGTCCTTCTGAGCTCCAGGTCACAGCTCAGAAACCAGGGCGGTTCTCTTGGGAGGTTCGCACACAGGACCCCGACGGCTGAGGCGTGAAGTCTGTGTCTTTCCGCGGCAGGAGGGCTCCTCACTTTCCCGAGAGCCCCTTCTTTCCTTTACTGCAACTAGTGTGAGCTCCCTCCCACTTCAGAATGGTGGGACTGAAGGGCTCTTGCCCTTGACCTGGCCGGTGGTCCCAGCCCCCAGAGGCTGGGATGGCACAAGCCTGGTTAGCACTCAGAATCCAGCTGTGCGACTGAGGTTGCTGTGCTGCATTCCCGAGATGACAGGAACTGCTTGGTCCCAAACCCTCGAGTCATGCGTGAGGCCAAGGGGTCCAGAGCAGAAGTGCCAGGCCGTGTGCAAGTTGAGGTGGTCTGTGGAGCTCAGGGCACAGGACACGCACACTTCCAGGAGTGAGGTCTGCTCTGTCTGGGATGCCCCTTGGTCTCTGGAAGGTTTTGAAGATTTCCAGGTGATTGAATATGGAAAGACTTCCTAGATGGGGGTCTAGGATCCACTGAGTTGGGGACTTCAGAGGTGGAGGAATGACACATGTCAGCTGGTGGTGCATTCGGGGCACCTTAGACCTGAGTATGGTCTCTGGACCAACAGTGTCAGTCGCTGGAGTAGAGGGGAAGCTCTCACTCTCTGCCCTGGATTCACCAAATCAGAGACTTGGTGGGTCCGAGTCTCCTTTAACAAGCCCTGCTGCAGCCCCCAGCTCTCAGCCAGGGGCAGTTTCACCCCACAGGGGATATCAGTCAGTGTCTGAAGGTGTTTCTGATTGTCCTGAGAAGGAGGGGGCACTGCTAAGGGCATCAAGTGGGAAGAGGCTAGAATAGCACTCGTGGCAAAAATCAACCGGTCTGAAAGGTACCTGGTACCAGGGTCGGGCACACCTACTCCCGACCTGGTTGCTGCAGTGAATTTGGTCTGTCCTAAGTGCTGCTGGCTCTCAGAAGGCAAGGCTACCCTGCCTGTGAGATGTC
Source organism: Callospermophilus lateralis (assembly GCF_048772815.1). Taxonomy (NCBI): domain Eukaryota; kingdom Metazoa; phylum Chordata; class Mammalia; order Rodentia; family Sciuridae; genus Callospermophilus; species Callospermophilus lateralis. The sequence continues at coordinate 478,309 of NW_027511439.1, forward strand.
GAGGTCAGCAGGGCATACCCTGGTGGGTGGGCGAGGCCATGGGTAGCTGGGAGGATGGATGTGTCACCATTACAGAAGAAAAGTCAAGGCTGAATCTCAGTTGAAAGAAGGAAGGGGGAGATTTCGAAGGCATGACAGTTCATTTCCTTCCCAGCATCCACACAATCTCAGGACACAGACGCTGTCAGGTCTGAGTGACTGAGCAGCTTGGCCCAGGCAGCCACTTGGCTGTGGTGGCATCAGAGGTGTGAGACGTGCACAGAAGTCTGGCAGGCGCTGCCACTTTTTGATGCACGTAAGCTCAGTCTCTAGAGGGGTGACGGTGGCGGGATCACTTCTGTCCTGTCAGACAAATGCCTGGCCTAGGGGCAGAACCTGCACAAGTCTGCCAACTTGCTTTGCTGTTCTGCAGACATGGCTGGAAACAGAACTTGGCACCAAGGACACAATGAAAATGAGAGAGCAGGGAGCTGTTTTGTCACCAGTTGACACAGGCCTGGGGAAGGAGAGACAGATGCCTCCTGATCCAGGCTGCTGCAGCCGGGGCTCCTCAGCTCTGCCGTCTCTGGGCACACAGGTGGCTCATGTCCCCACCTGCCTGCCTTGTGTTCTAGCACTGTGCCCAGTGTGCCTCTTACAGGCCAGCAGGAAGCCAGGACCCAGAGGAGCAGAGAGACCACTGACTCTTTCTGGCCACATCCTGTGCTTGTTTTAACATCATTCTAGCTGCTATCCAAAATTGGTAGTGACTAGTCTAAGTGATAGTCTGATTCAAATAGCTACCTTAAAAAACGCAATCTGTAGACCTATTTTAACCCCAGGACACAAGCTTCCTAGAAACGGATCCAATCAAACCCAAGTGTGAACATCCAAAGATGCTGCATATATGTCAAAGGAAAAGCAGGGGGAGAGAAATGAAGCTTTCTCCCAGCTCCCACCCTCCGAACCCCCGCATCCTCAGCTAAATGCTGGAGAAGACCCAGGGTTAAAGACAGGCAAGGGGTTTACAGGGGAAGAGCCTTGGGGGAAGGAGCGTGCTTGTTTTAGAACAGCTGCTTGAGGAAGCCCTGGGTTCTTTCTTCCAGATTCTTTACAGATGGGGGGTGACGGGCCTCACCTGTGCGGTCCCCGAGCCCCATAGCCAGAATGGTCAGTCTTCCAAACCCCACGGCCAGTGCTTTCCTCCTGGCGGGCTCCCTGGTGTTTCCCAGGGTTTTCTGTGAGGGGATGAAGTGACTCAGGACGGGGATACACCTAGATTTCAGTGTGTTTTAAGAGAGCAAGTGTCCAAGTCAGAGATAAAGCTCCTGGCGTCCTGAGAGGCTGGGCTCCTCAGGAACACAGGCTGGGACTCCTCAGTGGTGACAACGTGCCCTTGGGGCCTGGGGCCCAGGGCACTGTGAAAAGGGCTGTCTGTGTTCCCAAGACACCTGGGGCAGGCTGGGGGATGTACACAGATCGACACCTCGTGTCCGGGGAAACACCTGCCAGGGGGCAGGTAGACAAGCCGAGGTCCTTCTTTCCTGCCACCCTTCCTTCCTCCCTCAGCTCGGTTCCAACATGTTCTAATGTGTTTTCCTCAGTTTGAAAGAGTTGAGAATGGGAAGCAAGCTAAGGTTTCTTTATGCCCTATTTGTGTCAGACATGTAGCATATTTCCTCATTGAACACAGCAGTATGAAAGGGTAATAGATCATTATTTTAAACACGAGAAAACAGAAGTTCAGAAGGTTAACTAGCATGCTGCTCAAGATGGTCTGCTGTATAAATGGCAGGTCTGGTCTGTGAGCCCAGTCGAGGTCCAGACAGAGCCTTGCCTCCGGGTCTAGGAGGCAGCCAACAGGCCCTCTAGCAGCCCTGGGCACACCCTTGGGGCTTGGATGGGGCTGGTGTGCCCACAACATTCCTGTTCAGACTCAGGTTTCCGCAGGGCCAGTAAATTGACATCTTGGATTGAACTTCCTTGCTGGAAACAATGACTCTGGCCTATTTCTCAACAGAAGTCTTCCTGATTGTTCGTAAGCAGTGGAATGACCGCCCGCTCGGCTTTGAGTAGTGCAAAACAGATTTTAAGGCAGGTTCCACGCCCAGTGTCTCATGACTGCAGTTTGTTTCTTGAGGCAGCTGCGCATCCCATAAGCAAGCATGTGTTGCTGCGAGGAGTGCGCCCAGTCCCTGGAGGAGGCAGCATGCTCAGAATCTGGCCTCAACACTAGGAGCCATGACCTATGGTGAACCCTATCACTTTGTTTTGCAGAGATGGAAATTAGGACTCCAACAGGATCGCCTCTTTCTGGGAGCAGGAGCCTGGGATTGCCGGTGGCTCCCACAGCTGCCAAGTGGGTTCATTTATAACCAAACGTAAGCACGCTTCAATGCCACGTGTCCCACTCATCCCTTCTTCCTTCTGCTTGCTCAACTCATTTGTGCTGTCCCCTAAGCATACTTTGGCCTCATGCTGGACTGACTTCTGGGGTTGGAAGCTGCACACTCTATCTGGGAGATCTGGCAGTATCGCCTTGATCTTCTTCTAACATTCATATGCAGACCTGCTCACCTGCCCCAGGTCCCAGGGCCACAGAAGCCCTAAGATGTGCAGGCCAGAGGCCAGGGAGGAAGAGCCTCCCTTACCAACACAAACCTGGCAGGGAGGCTGGGTGACTCTGCTCACTGTGGCACGTTGCTTTAGGGAGAGTACACTGCACATACACTCATGTGGCTGTGAGTGTAGAGAGTGAAATGGAAAATACGAGTCTCTTTTTAAAAAGTGTGTGGCCCTTTGTTCAACCCCATTGTCAGATAAAAAAAAAATTGCTCCATATTGAAAGGGCTTCACAATTACAGGCAAGACTGGGGAGTCTGGTTTTCTTTTATTTTCCCTCAACCTCCTTCCCACTCTTGTTGCTTCTTCTCTCTCCAGTTTCCAGATATCCCTGTCTCTGTTGTGGTGACACAACCTTATATCCAAGGCACTGACACTTAGTGGGACGAAAGTGGCCTACAGGGCTTCACACAAGCCCTCTGTTTGGGAGTTTGGTGTGGGCCTGGCATTCAGTCCCACGTGGGTCCTGTGCTGACTCCTTGCAGGGCGCCTGCTGCCAATGCCAGGGGAAGCCTTGCCTGCTGCTGGGGCTGGGTTGCAGCCTGTTCTCCTCTTGATGCAGCCTCGTGCTTGTTCATCTGACAGTGCCTCCCTCCAGGAGGGCTTGCAGGGAAGGAAGCAAGGACATATCCTTGATCCATCTAGTCCCTTGGGGACTCTCTAAAAGCAAAATATCAGAAGGGTTAGGGATGCAGCACAGGGGTAGAGCCCTTGCCTAGCATGCATAAGGCCCTGGGTTCAATCCCTAGCTCCAAAAGAAAAAAAAAAAAAGAAGAAGCATCTCTAAGAAGATGAGGCTTTGGGAAATGGCTTCCTTGGTTTAATCCTGACTCTCTCCTTACTAATCACATGGCCCTGAGAAAGTTACTTAACTTACAGCCTCCTTTGGGCCTACAGATGTAATAATCCATACTTCATGTGTTTGCTGTGACAACATAAAGATCCTAGCCCAATCATGGCCACTGGCAAGGGCAGGGCAAACAATAGCTGTTGTTACTGTTGATATCCAGAACAATACTAATGACTGCACCAAAGACTTATAATGCCGATGTCAACATGCAATATTAACAGAAAGTTTTCAATGTGCGTGAAAAATACAAGGATCACTGTATTTTACACAGGAATGTTCAATTGTTGCCTGTGGAAAAGAAACTCCAGTGGGGATTAATGCAGGATGGTCAGCCTAGGTTTTTGCACGTGCCAAGAGTGTGAAATAATCAGCTTGTTAGGGAGGCTCACCAAAGAGAAAAGTGACAAAGAGGGTAAGTTCTGCATTAGCCTTAATGCAGAAACCCAGCCATGCCAAAATGGAATGAGTGCAGCTTTAAGTCATAGCACAAAAAACCAGTGAACTGAACGACCAAGTCATGCCATGGGAGAACTCGACTGTGAAACTATGAACCCTTCAGTGGAAGGCCTGGGATCATCTCTTACCTAGGAGAAATGTGTGGGTAGCTGGGTTTTCACTTAGGCAACCATAGCATTCAGAAAGTGTGAAGAAAGTAGGGGGAAAACAGGCCCCCCTCAAGACAGGGCTGACCACGTGAGAGTGCCCACTGCCGGGACCAGGACTCCATGCTAGTCCTGATCTCATCTGCCGAGGGCCACCAGAGGTTGTGACAGTGAATGAACCCAAGCAAGACTGCAAAGAACATAAGCTCTTCTTCATGGCCCAAGGGGTGAGAGCGAGCACAGGAGCCTCCCCAGCAGTTCTGCAGTTCTCACTTGCAGAGAACTGTTTTATACATGTTGAAAAGAGACGGGAGAATTCAGGATCTGGAGATGGTGCATGATGAGAATTTTCTTCACCTTTTACTTTTAGTCTGACTACCAAGCCTTACTCTTCCTTTACAATAATAAATGTAAGAACATAAATGGATTATGTCCAGTCAATCAATTCTTGGTAAGTTCAAGATATCAGGCTGTTTAGTTGGACTTCTCTGTGCAACAATTTACGAGAATACATGTTTGGTTCTGGTTCATCCCTAAGGAATTAGTGGGACTTAAAACTGATTATCACACTCCCCTGCTTGGGTAACAGCAGAAATAATTATTTTTGTTTATTTGTATGAAGCTATTCTCCAGACTTGAGTTAATGGCAGAAGACTCAAACCCCAGGAGGGCAAAGCTATGTCTGTGGGTGGCTCTGGCTCTCTGGGGGGAGCTGGGAGGACTTGGTCTCTCTTGCCCTGGGCATGTGATCCTGCTACCCCCCACCCCAGCACTCTTGGTGGACAGCTCTGGAAAGCTGAGAGTTCCCTGGGCATGCAGCACGAGTTCTGGGTGATCTGCACCAGCCAACAAGCCTGCTTCTCAGGGGCCTGGGGACCCAGAAGGGTGCTTCTGGCCCCTTGGGCATCCCCACAATTAGCCTGTGCATGTTGGCACTTCCAGTGGGTGATTAAGTGATATTTTCTAAACAGCACTGCTCCTCCTTGCACACAATTGTCTTGTCCTCAGAGGGTCCTGTACTCAGGCAGTCCCTTCTCTGAGGGCAGGGTGCGCCTCCTGGCTGGCCAGAGCCAACTTACCCTCTTTGTCACTTTTCTCTTTGGTGAGCCTCCCTAACAAGCTGATTATTTCACACTCTTGGCACGTGCAAAATCTTAGTGTTTTAAAAGTTGTACTTTTAGATATAAATGATGAATTTTAGTTATGTCTACTGTGGTACAAAAGGTGCTGTGACTCATGAGTACTACCACATGGAGTACTTCAAGGTGGAAAAATTAGATTGAACTAATGAGCACCCCATCACTCACATGCTTATCCCATTTTGTAGCAAGCACACTTGAAGTGTGCCCTCAGTGATTTTGAAATATAATTATTCACTCCATTCACCACCCTGTCCAGAGCATCTCAAAGACAGTGCAGCAGCCCTGGTTGCTCCTAGCTGGGGCTTTCAGCTGCAGCTGCCCAAGTCCCTTTCCTCCTGCTCTCTGCTTTGTGGGTTTGTTTCCAATCACACACGTGAGTGGGAACACGCGGCCTCTGTATTTCTGTGTGTGCTCTATTTTACTGATCGTAATGTTTTCCAATCTATCTCTGCTGTTGCTAATGGCAAAATTCCTTACTAATGGCAAAATCCCTTACTTATAAAAATTGGAATGGTGTGTCCATCTGTATGTATTCCACATTTTCTTTATCCGTTCATCTGTTGATGGACTCTTCAGTGATTCCTTATCTTGGCTATTGTGTGTTGTGCTGCATCAAACATGAGGCATAGATATCATTTTGTCATGCTGATTTAATTTCTTTTTTGATAACTATACATCAATGGGAATCCGTGTTTGTAGCTTGTTGAGGAGATTCCATATGTAGTTGCATTATTCTGGCTGAACTAGTTTACATTCCCACCAATAGTGTTGAAGGGTCTCCCTTCTCAGCCTCCTCACCAATACCATGTCATCTTTTGCTGTTGGCCATTCTGACGTCTGAGAGCCCATCTCATGTGATCCGGTTTGCACCTCCCTGATGCTGCACAGACCTGTGTGCATGGACAGTGGTTCCAGATCATGTTTTCCTGAGGAGACGAGTGCCGAGAAACCCCACGCCATCTTTCTCCCATCCCTCGTGTAACTGTCTGAGACTCTGCCAACCTACTTCCCACGGGGTGCCTGCTGTGTCTCACCAGCACCAGGCAAACACAAGGACTCCGATTGCTCTCAACACAGGTTTTCCATTAAAAAAAAAAATTAAGGCCATCTTAGTAGGTGTGAAATGGTATCTCCCTGTGGTTTTTTGTTTCTTTCTTCTAGACGGGGTCTCTAAGTTGTCCATGCTGGTCTGGAGCTGGAAATCCTTCGGCCTCAGCCTCCCAAGTAGCTGGATCATAGGTGTGCCAGCAACATTAATCTCTTATTAGAGAAATGACTTGATTTTTCCTGTTCTTTGGAATCTTCTCCCTGTTGATAGTGTTCTTTGATGGACAAAATTCTTAATTTTAACATAGTCCAGATGATCTCTTTTTTCTTTTGTTACTTGTGATTTTGGTGTCATAGTTTAGAAATCATTGTTAAATCCAATGTACGAAGCTACCCCTTATATTTTCTTTAACGAGTTTCATAGTTTTTACTCTTCGGTCTCAGTCTTGGATTTTTTGAACTAATTTTTGTACATCATGTAAAGTCCAATTTTGATTTTAGATTGTGGATATATTTTCCCAGCACCATTTGTTTTCAGTAATGGTTCTTTTCCCCTTGGATGATCTTGGCAGGCTGTAGAAATAGTGTGCCAAATTCAATGGACCCTAGGTGTCAAGTTTCTTTCAGGCTCTCAGCTCTATTCCTTTGGTCTATATGTAGATCCTCATGCAAGTACCGTACTGCCTCTTTATTATAAATATTAACTCATTACTGGTGCAGAATCATGGATTTCACTGTGACATTCCCATACATGCGTGTATCAAGCTTTGATTGTACCCATCCTCCTTACTACCCTTTCTTTCCCTCCACCTCCACCCCTCACTCCAATCCTCTCCATCCACTCTCCTTTCCCTACTAGTCCCTCTCTGCTTTCAGATTTCCATGTCCTCTTTCTTTTGTTTGTTATTTCCATATATCAGGAAAAAATGGGTCTAACTTAACATGAGGATCTCTAGTTCCATTCATGTTCCTAAACATGATTTGATTCTTCTTAATGGCTGAAAGAAAAAAAATAGTGATTGTGAATACCCTATGAGTGGTAACACTCCATTATGTATTTACACCACATTTCCCTCACTCATTCGTCGGTTGAGGGGCACCCAGCCTGGTGTTGCTATAAATATGGGCATACAGTGTCTCTTTTGGATGCTGATTTAATTTCTTTCAGGTACATCCTCAGGAGTGGTATAGATGGATTATATGGCACTTCTATTTTTGTTTTTTTTTTTTGAGGGAAACTTTGTACTGTTTCCATAATGACTATACTAGTGGAGATTCCCACCAGCTATGTGTAAGGGTTCTTTTTATATTTGTTATATTAATTTTTTTAATAGTCATTCTGACTGAGGTAAGCCGGTATCTCAGTGTAGTTTTGATTTACATTTCCCAGATGGCTAAAGATTGGAAGCCTTTTTTCATGTACTTATTGGCTGTTTGTAGTTCTTCCTTTGAGAACTGTCTGATCTGATAATTTGCCTATTTACTGAATCGGGACTATTTGTTCTGTCCATACTGATTGGTTACCATAATTCGGTCATAACTTTTAAAATCAAGTCGTCCCACAACTTCATCGGTTTCCAAGATTCTTTAGGATGCCTTAATGTTTTATGTACTTTTGGTTCTTTTAACCCCTCTACTTCCTTTTCTGTGGGTAGTTGATGTTTATTTGGGAGTGCACTGTCTCAGTTCCTTTCTTCTCTCTTTTTCTGAATATTTTCTTGTTATTTTGTAAGTGGTTAGTTTGAGGATTACAATTGATCCCCTAAACAGATTTAGTTTAAATAGCATGGAAACATTCTGCTCCTATCTCCCTACCTCTTCTTGATGTTGCTCTTGTCACAGATTTTTATAGATTATGTTACTATTTGTGTAAACTTGGAGTTATTGTTTTATGCATTTGCCTTTAAAACCACATAAGATAACAGAGGAGTCACAAACATACTGATTTTTATATTTATTTTTACGGTTACTTTTGACAGTGTCTTTATCTGCTCACCAGGGCTTTGGGTTACTATCCAGTGTCCTTTCATTTTAGGGAAATGTGTCAATTTCTTTTTCATTCCTGAAGGAGAGTTGTGGAGGATACAGAACCCTTGGCTGTTTTTTTTTTTCTTTTAGCATTTAAAATTTTTCTTCCCACTACCTTTGACCTCCATGGTGCCTGTGGAGAATTTGCTGGTAATCTTATTGTGAATGCTTCATGAGTGGTCTTAACCCACAAGCCTGTTTTTGTGATTGGGTTTTTGTTTTGTTTTGGGGATTGAACTCAGGGGTACTCTCATTCTTATAGAACTACAACCCCAGCCCTTTCCTAAATTTTATTATGAGACAGGTCCTGCTAAGTCTCCCAGACTGGCCTTGGACTTGTAGTCCTCTGGCCTCTGGAGCTGTGCACACACAGGGTGCACACCACGATGGTTCACTTCTGGCCTCAGGTCGACTCTCCTGTACTGTGCATAGTAGTGTCCTACAGGCAAACAGCTCTGTTCACTCTTTTCTTTTTTTCCCCTCTGCCTCTCATGATGGATAATTTTAATTGTTTATGTAATTTCAAGTATAAATTGGCTCATTCTTTCTTCTGCCTGCTCTGGTCTGCTGTTAAGCCCTTCTAGTTAGGTTTTCATCTGGTTACTGGGCTTTTCAGCTCCAGAATTTCAATTTGGTTTCTTTCTATAATTTCTTCTCTTTATGGATGTATGTGGTTTTCCTTTACTTCTTCAGTGGTGGTTTCTATTAACTCTGTCAGTATATTTCAGACTAGTGAATTAGAGCTGTTGTTGAAATCCAAAGTTAGGTTCATTTTTAACTGGGTAGAAGAATCAGTCAGACGTGTTTTAGGTACATTTATGGTCAATTTTTTCTTGAAGGATGGTTAGATATTCTGAAGAGAAGCTAGCACGATCATTGCGCCAAGTCTGTCTGTGGTGACGTCTTTGGCTCCTGCTGCTGTGGACAGCCGTTCCTCAGGCCCAGTTCTGCTGTGTTGCATGTGGTTGCTCCTTTAAAAAGTGCCTTGGTTTGAAGGTCACTCTGTAAGTCACTCAGTCCACAGAAGTATGCCCATGTCCCCACATTCTTCTATTAAATACTCACCTGTGCAGAATCAGGGGTCGGGGGGCACGTGCTACTGGGAATCCTGTTTTCTCTCAGTTGACAACACCATGATTTCCTGGTTCACAGAAATCAATTAAACAAATTATTAAAAATGGGAATAAAGATCCTTAGAGAATTGAGTTATGCCAGCCGTTTTGTCTGGTTCAATCTTGGCATGGAGTTAGGCTGATAGAAGGGGCTCTGCAGCAACGTGTCAGGGGAGGTCAGATGTCCTTAGGGTACATACTTTAATGTCTCTTAGCCACATCTTCCCAGACTTCCTGGAGTCTGGGTTCCTATGATGGCTTTTCACAAAATAAAAAGCATTCAGCGTGGACCAAGCCCTCCCCAGAGTGTTGGAATAACTTTCAGTTTACATCTAGCAGCTTGCAGCTGTGAGCAGCTCGGAGTGCTTGAAGAGTCGACACTCATTCAGGCCTGATAGGGATTCCTGCAGGATGGGATGCTCTGCTCTAGCGAGCCTTTAGTGAAACCACATCCTTAGCACTTGTAGTTAGCGTTACCAAGCTGCCAGGCCAGGAAACTGATAACCAGGAGCTTCGACACGGAACTTCTAACTTAGAAACTCCCTCCCCTAGGGACAAAGACCCTTCCTGATGATAGCAATATTTAGAACATCCTCATAGTGTGGTTACATTAGGCAGAAGATGATTGGCTTATGGATACTATCTTGCTTGTATGATTGAAGGACCCACCCCACTCGAACCCTATAACAATTGTATGCATTCCAAAAATAAACTGAGCTACTGGACGACAACTTGAGGATTGTCTGCTGCCAGTTCTCTCACCAGCTCCCAGAGTCTGTGTGTTGATTCCGCCCACCGCGACAAGGTAGTCAAGCAACTAATTGACCAGAACCACAACACCAGAGGAGCCTTGTTACACTTCTTCATATGGCCAGGGACTCTCAGCGTCTGGTCTGGGTCATTTGGTGAGTGAGTGTATGGCATGCTCCGAGGCGGTGAGGTTCCAGCTCAGGTAGGTCTCTAGTGGTGGACCGTGTAGGATGTGACTCAGGGGGACTGTTCAGTTGCCAGCCAAGTCTTCTCATGTCCTTTGTGACCACAAGTCATTCCTTCACATATCCCTCCTCCTCACCCTTGCCCTGGACAACAGGCAGTGCACTGCTGAAGGCCCTCTCTCTTCCCCAGCAGTCCTGCGCCTGTGGTACAAAGGAGGGGGCCTGACGTGGTTCAGTTCTGGAGAGGTCCCTCCTTTCTCTGCCCTCTCCTGCCACCATTGTGAAGACTCGACCCCACTGTGTGGTTTTACAGATTCAGTGTTACTGTCCTGTCTTAGGGACCCCCCCTGAAGTTAGAAGCCTGGCTTCAAAACTAGGTGTGACCTGGGGCAGCTCACTGAACATGTTTGCGACTCAGGGAAGACAGTGTCCTTACTGTTGAGAATAAATAAATAATGCACAGGGAAGAGCCCTGTATTTGCTGCTTTTCAGCAAGGTTGGGACAGGATCCTGATTGCCTGGAGTTGGGCTTCTCCTGAGTCATCTGACTCATACTTGGGGCATAAGCGTGGCATGACTCCAGGTGTCCAAGGTATGGAGCACTTTAGCATCTGTCAGAAAGTCCCAGGCATCAATCCACCTTCCTGATGGGCATACTATTTTATGTGTTTTTATTTGCAATTTGTTTTCCATAATTTTACTCCTGAATAATAGTATTTTAGAATTGAGAGTGATACCAAAAGATGTCATGATTAACCTGTGTCATCAAAAAGTGTGCCGTGAAAGCTAACTGTGCCATCTCCTAAGACACTAAGGCACACAGCTAGGTGGCAGAGCCAACAGTGCCGAGGAAAGAGCCCAGGAACCATCCTTGTGGAGACTTTGGGAGATGGACAGGAACAAGAACCAGAGCTCCACATTCTCCTGGTGTCCAGATGGTCATGTGAAAAGCAAGGCCATCCACAGGATGCCTCTCCTTGGTCTATGTAATGTGAAGCCGTGAGTGCAATAGGTTTTTCACGTGCATTTCTTTTGATCAACCAGCTCGGCCCGTGGCCCTCAAGTGTGCCTCTACCCGATCCTCCACTAGAGGTGCATGTTCCCAGGGAGCCTGTCCTCACCAGGAGACCCCAGTGTGCAACTGCTGTGGGCACTCCATGTGCGCTGGGCCTCTCTCTCCATGCCTGCTTCCTCTTGAGCCCTTGTTTTTCAAACCCAGACAGGTTCCTGTATCTGCTTCCTGTTCCATAAGAACAAGAGGCTGTTCCTGTGACCTCCCAGCGACTGGGATATTCAAGGGCACACTCTCCTTCCTGGTTTCCAGGATGTGTTTCGTTCTAAACTATTTCTTTATTAATGAACTGGCCACAGACAGTTTTGTAGGGAATCACACATCTACCAAACACTGTGCAGAACCACCCTCAAAACCCCAGAGCAACTTAATAATGGCCAAGTAAAGTCTCAATATTCACTATGAAAGAGGAATTATGATGACACATTTTACAGGATAAACTTCAAAAGGCACTTCAAAAATATGAATCAGGGATGGAGCCAAATACATCTCCTAGAATCTTAGGAGAGAATTGGGAAGCATTTTAAGTATGGAAATGATCTTCGAGGTCAAGTTCAAAGTCTTAATTGGCACAGAGAAGTTAAATACAGTTCTTTTTTTCACACAGCTGACAGGTGTCCAGGCTAGGTGTCCAAGCGTCAGGTTCTGTTCATTTCAGCTAAGTTAGACTGTAGGTCACAGGGCAGTGGAGGGAACAGTGCTTCACCTCGCAGGTGCCACAGGTGTGGAGCTCAGGCTCACTGCCTGCTGGGTGGTCCCGAGTCTGCAGCTGGGGAGGCTGTTCATGTCCACTTTAAAGTGCCCCTTCGCCCCACCACCTTTCTCAGTGCAGTAAGCACATCCTTGTTCCTCAGGCTGTAGATGAGGGGGTTGAGCAGGGGGGTGAAGATGGTGTTGATCATGGAGAGCCCTTGGTCCTGCTCTGCAGTGTGGGCAGACTGGGGGGTCATGTAGATGACCAGGGCTGGCCCATAGTAGAGGCTGACGACAGCCAGATGAGAGGAGCAGGTGGCCAGGGCTTTCCTCCTGCCCTCTGGAGAGTTCATCCGCAGGACGGTGAGGAAGATGAGGATGTAGGAAGAGACGATGAATCCCAGGGGGAGAAGCACAAACACGATGCAGATGGTGGACACCACTGTCTCATAGAGGGAGGTGTCTCGGCAGGAGAGCTTTAGGATGGCCGGCATCTCACAGAAAAAGTGGCGGATTTCCCTGGAGCCACAGAAGGGAAAATGCATGGTGTAGATGGTGTTGACCAGGGAATTCAGGGCCCCTCTGCCCCAGCACACCAGCGCCATCTGCAGGCAGACTCTGGAGTTCATGATGGCTGGATATCGCAGGGGGCTGCAGATGGCCACGTAGCGGTCATAAGACATGAGGGCCAGCAGCAGGCACTCGCCACCACCAAGGGCAAAGAAGAAGAAAACCTGGGCTCCACAGGCAGCTTTCGAGATGTCTTTCTTCCCTGAAAAGAAGTTGATGGCCATCTTGGGCACCGTGGTGGAGATCAAGGCCAGGTAGATGAGAGAGAGTTGGCTGAGGAGGATGTACATGGGCGTGTGGAGGCGAGAGTCGGCCCAGATCAAGAGTGCCAGGACCAAGTTCCCCGTGAAGGCGAAGATATAGACAAGAAGGACACAAGTGACGAGGGTGCCGAGGTGCCACAGCCCTGGGAAAAGCCCCAGGAGAAAGAAACCCGTCCCCGTGTCATTCCCTCTCTCCATGCTCAGAACTCCCAGAGGTGCACTAGACGGAGGAGAAAAAAACAAGTGATGATGAGAGGGGCTGGCTTTATTTCCCTTATAACGTGTCACACGTACTTCCCTTGAATGGCAGCCTCAGTGCAAAAATAAATAAATAAATAAATAAATAAAAGGAAAACTCAACAGCTGGCACCAGAGCATTTCTTAGAACTCTGCACACAGTGTTGACATGGACTTGGGAATGGTACAAACAGGAATAGACCAGAGGAGAGGCATGGAAGGAATCGACTGGGTTCTTCAGAGAAGAGTTAACTGTCGAGAAAGTCCCAGGATCAGGGCCAAACGTCGTCTAAGAACAGGGGTACACAGCATGCCTGATAATATTGCGTGTGCTGCTGCCTGCAGATGCCTTTCATTATTCTGAAACCTTGGTTGGTCTGAAACCTGTTGGGTGCATCCATGGAGTGGAGCAGGGCAGAGGCAATATGTGGCAAGAGCTGTTGGTGCCACGAACCACCCCATCACCCACAGCCACGGAAGCCACATCTCAGAGCTGGTGGTCCTGAGCTCTGGCCCAAACTGTGACCCACGAGAGGCAGATAGAAAGTTTGGATACATGGTATAGGCTGCCTTCTGCACCTGGCATACATTCCTATCAGCTTTATTCCAATTTGGGATGTCGTAGGGACCCCCCCCTTATAGCTGCCTTGCACATAAGAGAATGGCTTATGTGCTCCATTGGAACAGGGGTGTGGACACTGCTCTCTGTGAGAAATTATAGTGCTTCAGGCCTTGACTGGTTTCGTCTCCTTAAAGTAAGAGTAATAGCGATCAATGGTCAATGCCTCAAACTCAGCACCATTTCTGATATTTGTCCTCAAATGCAGTAATAGAAAATGGCACAAATGCTCTAATCATAGGCACTGGTTTGAGTCCAGCATGCTGGATGCTCAGTGGCTAAATCTGTATGTGGATCTGTCGATGTGTTGTCTTGGCCAACACAGCTTAAGAAGAAATGGACTCTTATAAAGAAGCTCTAAGAATGTTCTCCTCCTCTTCCTCCTCTTTCCTTTTTCTTTTGGTACCAGGGATTGAACCCAGGGGTACCCTGTCCCTGAGTCACATCCCCAGCTCTTTTTTTTTATTTTGAGATAAGGTCTCCCTAAGTTGCTTAGGGCCTTGCTAAGGCTGGCTTTGAACTTGTAATCCTCTTGCCTCAGCCTCCCAAGCTACTGGGATTACAGGTCTGCACCACCAAACCCAGCTGTGAGTATGTTCTCTATAATCCTGGTTGAAATCATGGAGCTAGTCTGAGAGAATTGCAATGCCCAGCTTTTGGTGTCCTTCTTGAAATTACGAAATAGGTGATTCAAGAGACTGGTCTCTTGTGTCCTTTGAGCTCTCTATTCAGTGCCCACAGGATATCCCCTGAGGCTGCTGGCTGTCCTGAGTGCCACCAGCCCATTGCACAATGTGCCTCCCCAAGAAAGTCTCATTCTTCCTCTGCTGCTTTGGTCTCTGGGACCTGAATGAGACGGTTCTCCCTCTGGAGAGAGAGAGCTGGCCAGACAGTTACCTCAAAGATGCCTTCCATTTTCAAAGCACATTAGGGTATTGACGTGGGAAGGGGGTTTAGAAGTTCCTTTTAGAAGATGACTCTTAATGGACTTTATAATTTTGGAGCATTTTCAAGTTCATGGGAAAATTGAGAGCAAGGATTTTCATACCGCTTGACCCAATGCATGGCTCCCTCCCCCCATTAGCAGCCTTCCTGAACACTGTTGACCTGTGCTGTCTCATTACCATCATCCAAGCTACAGTTGACACTAGCCTTCACTCTTCATAGGAGCGTTTTAAGATAATAAAAAAAGCTAGCTTTGATCTCAAGGACTGATGAGTGGAGGTCAGTGGGCTCGTAAGTACCAGCTCAAAATGACTGCCCGAAGCATGGGCATGCCATCCACGGAGCCTCACCTGGATGCTCCCAACAGGCTCAGTGGTTGCTGTCACTGTCTCTGCTGGGGAGGCTTGGCTCTCTGTGCCTGTCTCTCAGTGCTGACACAGTGACTGCACAACATGCTCCCCAGTACTGGGGGAGGGAAAGAGGAGGAAGGACAGAGGCAGGGAAGGGGAGGGAGCCCGTGGGGCCAGTCCTGCAAATCCCACTGCACTCACCTATGGAAGCAGCGCCTGGGGCGTGACCCGCCTGTGGCTGGTTCAAAGTGCAGGGCCACCTGTGGAAGAGCTACCCTCTGTCTCCTCAGGCCTCATGGTTGACTGGTCATAAAGCCTGGGCTGGTCCAGGTCCCGTTGTCCTGTCTTTGACTTGGAAGCTATATGCATGGTTCTGCTTGGTTATTGTTTTGAACTCAGTGACACCATTACACCATTTTTCAACAAAACTTGAAGAACAATTACATAAAAATCATTACTTAAGAAAGAAAAAAAAATTAATCATGAAGTTTAAAATAAATTTCTGGAGAGGCAGAAATGCCAACATATAGAAAATGATGGTAGTTGAAATACTTGTGTTTCTTAAGTGCTAATGAGGCAGCCTTCACTGCTTTAGGTTCTTCATTCATTATTTCCACCAGCCTTGGGCTAGGGGTTTCCACAGTACCAGAGAGGTCAAGTGGGAATCCAGGACAGGCCTGGATCTGAGCCAGGCAGCCTGACTCGCAGTCCCTGTGCCATCCCTTCCTGTGGGTGTCCTCCCCTGTTCCCTGCCACACCGCTTTCCCCTCTGCCATGGACACCATGCTCCACCCCATCACACCTGGCCACCACCCCACACTTCTGCACCATTTCTCACCTGGTCTGAGCACCTAGTCAGGGGTCCATTTCCCACTCCAGCTCATCTCTGGCTACCTCCACGTAGTGCCAGTGTCCCTCCTCAGAGCAGACAGCAGGGCGTCCCCTAATGGTCGATTTCAGGGCCGTGGAAACGGAGCTCTCACAAGCTATTGGTGCAGAGCCCCACACCTGGCATTCCTGCCCTGTCTGCTCGGCTGCAGCCCTGAGAGATCTGGGCCACGTTCTCCAAAGCCCCTCCCATTCTTCAGACAGTCGCTGTGGAGTTGGGGGGCCATCAAGCAGCTGTGGGAGCACAGGTTAATTAATGTCTGGGGGCAGAATCCCAGTGGGCAAGAGGCTGGTCCCAGAGGCTGTTGCCTAACAGCAGACAATGGTGTCATCACACGGCTCCCTTCCTGATGCGCCTTCTCAAGTCTGTCCCCATTTCCCGCAGGGACACAGCCCCAGTGCAATGTGGCTGGTGCTGGTGAGGCTCCGCTCCCTTCTGTGAACCTCAAGTCGGCCATCTCAGTGCACTTTCCACAGAGAATGATCTGATGCCCTCAGAGAAGACCCCTTTTCTAGGGTGGTCACTGACTTGGTAGGAGCGGCTGCATAAGCCAGATCCTTGGCTGGAATGGAGTGAAGATCACTCCAGGTCAGCTCTGTCAAGGAGGAGTAATCAGACAGGCTTTGGGGATGGCAGAGAGCAAATGTCCCCAAGGGAAGTCCCTTCCCACTAGTTCCAGTTTCCCTCCTCAACATCACCCTGATGTGGCTCACAGTTAGGGTGAGAAATGGAGAAGTGTGGGGACAAGTGGCCCAGGTGTGATGGGGTAGGAGGGAGGCATGCAGGGCAAGAGAGAAGCCTGAGGAGAGGAGGGGGCATGGCAGCTGTGACATCACAGGTAAAAGATGGCACAGAAACTCTGAGTCAGGCTGCCTGGCTCAGATCCAGGCCCTGTCTTGGTTACCCATTGCATCTTGGGCAGGCTAGGTGGCCCCTTTACTCCAGTCCCTCATCTGTAAAGCAGTACACAGTGTGTTGCTTGGTGGTGAGTGCACAAAACTCCAAACAGCGATCTTCTAGCCCTGTTAACTGCAGGGGCCTCAGTGTCAACACCTGGCTTGTAGGCGGGGCATTGTTCCTATCTAGAAATACTTTTTAAATGTAGAAATTATTTATTTTTTCCCACTTGCATTTTGATAGAAGACTGTAATTCTGGAATCACCTGGTTGAAGAAGAGAACCAGGCAGTGCAAACCTAAGCCAAGAATGTCCAGTGAGACCAGCCTTAGAGGTCTAGATAGACCCTGGCAGGTGTGGGCCTGGCCCAGGGCCCCCTCCACTCAGACTCTGAGGCCACCCTGTCGGGATGCTATGAGGAGGTGGAGGACCACTGTGCCTTAGGTGGCTGTCACAGGTGACGAGACCCAGGTACAAGACAGAGTGGCACAGGCAGCACTTAGAGAGGAGTGCTTGAGGGTGTGGCCTGGGGTTCCCGGGAGCGGCGGGTCCTGAAGGTCCTGAGCCATCCCTCCCTCGATGCCTCTGCCTCCTTTCTTTTTCCTTTCAGTCTTCTGATCCTGACCCCAAGGCTTACGTGTTAGAGCAAGACCTTCGGGCTTCTGCCAGGCTGGTTGGGGGGCAGACGAGTGGCCAGAGCCCTAGGTGCCCTTATGCAGGTGCGGGGTCCTGGGAGAACCCGGATGAAAGCCTGTCAGTGGTCAGTCACGTTGAGCCACTCACTTGAGAACTGTCAATCTGACACCAGGCAGCACAGGAGATCAAACGTCTCTTTTAGCAAATGTGCAGGGCTTCCAGAGGCCTCTGGCTGCATCATGTGTGCTCTGAAAGCTCTGAAAGCCAAGTGATCCAGAGGCAGTCACCTCCTTGCTCCCCCAGGGAGCTCTCCTCCATCCCCCAGGGAGCTGTCACCTTGGGGTCCTGGAGACCAGGGAGCAGAGCAGGAGTGAAGCTCTGCCAGGCTGGAGCATCCTGCAGGGGCTGAGGACACCCAGGATAGCTGGTGGCATCAGAATCTGTCCTGTGGAAACTGAACAGAGCAGAAAGGACACCAGAGAGCAGCTTCTGGAACCACCTATTTCATTGTTCTGGGTTTGGGAGGAGGTTCAAACTCAGACATTTGGTGAGCCCTGGAGAGCTCCGTAAGCTGTGACCAGGGCTGGGAGATACTGTGACCAACTCGGCACTCATTAGATGGTTCTGCGTGCCCAGGAAGGGGATCTGGGTGGCCAGTGTCACCCAGATTGCTCAACTACACCTTTTACTTATTCATCTGGACTGTGGATATACAGTAGCTCCTGGGTTTCAGACTCACATATTTTCTTAGATCCAGGAGTATTAAGTGTTAAGGAAAGTGAAGAGTTAAAGGCCCGGGGAGCAGTTGGGTGGCAGAGGCTGCACGTCACTGGTGCTGGTGCTGTGTCAGCTCAGCAGCCCTTGGCCTCTCACTGAAGCTTCTGCCAGCAGAGGATCCACTCGGCGTCTTCCTCCTAATTCAATTCATGTATTTAATATATCTGACATTTAAAGTGTTTTGTTTTAAATTAACATGAAGTATCTGAACATGCTTATGGGACACTGTGATGATGGCATTTCCATCTCTTTGTCATTTCATTACGTTTGTGGCCTTTGTGTGCCTTTCTTCCAGCTCTTTCTAAGAAATAGAACAGGGTGTTGTGGAGTACAGTTGCCCATGGTGCTGAGGAGCACTGGAACTTGCTTTCCTGCTGAACTTCATAGATTCTGTTGAAGTTTGAAGTAATTACTGTGGGAGATTATCCGTCCTTCCACGGCTCATGTGTCCTAGGCCATGGTCTGCTGATCTGTGGAGCCAGAAAAATCTACCATCTATATTGGGAGGTGCTGGGGATACTGGCTATCCTGTGTACAGCCTCTTCCACCTGAGAGCGGAGCAGGCAGGTGGACAGCTCCACCATGCTGGGATGGGTGCTCGAGGTAGATAGTCCCCTTTGGACTTGTCATGGCCTTTTACGCCCTCTCCTTCCTCACTGCTCTTCATGTGAAAACCTTCCAACCAGGAACCTTGGCTGCCTGCTCCTTCCATCTCCCCTATGACTGGGTTAACCAGTGGGTGACAGCTGCTTCCTCTTGTGCCCCTCAGTGTTTTTCTGTGTGTCCTCATCCAAGCAAACCTGCTGCCTCCATCTGCAGCCTGGGAAGCAAGGATGTGGTAAGAGACCTGTGAAAGTTCTGGGTGAACATCGAGTCTCTAAAATAACCACAAAGACGTCCATGTGAAAAACAGCTGTGTGGAAGGCCAACAGCAGACCCCGGGAGCATGCACTCCTCATTTCCCAGCACAGACAAGGACTTTGCTCCATTCTTGGGGAAAAAGCCTAGGTTCAATTTATTTTTATTTTTTATTTGTTTTAATTAGTTATACATGAAAATAGAATGCATTTCTATTACACTACTACATAAATGTATAGGATTACACTGGTCATGTAATCCTACAAGCACACAGGGTAATAATGACCGATTCATTCTACTGTCTTTCCTATCCTCCACCCTTCCTCTTCCTGTACTTCCCTCTGTCTAATCCAAATTTACCTTTATTCTTCCCTAGCCAACCCCCCCGCTTATCGTGAACTAGCATCTGCATATCACATCTGCATAGAAAAAGCATTCAAAGCCTGTTTAATTTTCAATATTATTCATCAAGAAGTTTAGGCATTTTTTAGTAATTAATTTGAGATTGTTTCAAGCTGACTAAATAACTGAGGTTCCCTCTCTTTTTTTTCCCCCTAGAAAAGCAGAGAGAAATCTACTTTTAAATGCTATTCAATTACAAAAGTCACTAAAAAACTATTGGAAAAGTATCTGAACTTCTGAAAATTAAGCCAAACAATCCCTTTTAACACAAGAATTCACAGTATTTTATTATATAATGTCTAGAATGAACCAAAGTCTCAGTAATCTTGTCTATTTGAACAGCAGCAAAGGAAGAATAAGAGGCCCCACAGACAAAACGGATGCAGGCAACTCAAGCCCAGGTGAACAGTGATGTCAGTCATTGACGTACCCTTACTTATTCACATCCCATCCAACAGGCTTGGAAGACATTACATCTGACAGCAATAGAAAGAAGAAAATCATTATGGAAAGAGCTGGAAACATAAGAAGGACCCAACAATCCAGTATCATATATTATAGAAACAGCTTCATAAGTTTCAACAAATTGAATGCATCTCTACAACACTGAGTTTCTCTCTCTCTTTTTAAAATATTTATTTAGTTATAGGTGTACATAATATCTTTATTTTATTTTCATGTGGTGCTGAGGATTGAACCCAGTGCCTCTTGCATGCTGGGGGTGGTGCTTTACCTCTGAGCCCCAGCCCCAGCCCCTGAGGTTCTCTTTTAAACCAGCTGATAAATATAGACGAAGTTCCCATCTTCTGTCTTCATACCTGCTTCAGACACTTCTTAGTTCCTTTGAGGCCCACTTCTGTCCTGAATTATTAGTGGCTCAGGTATGCTAATAGTCACTGTTGGAAATCCAGCCTCCTGGGGAAGACAGTGTGTCTTGTCCTGTGAGGGGCAATGATGATACAATATATTTTCCCTCTTGATTGCTCTGGCTGTCCCAGTAGCTGGCTCTATTCTCCCTTCCTCCTTGGGTGGAAACTTTCTAGTAATTCTGGCAGCAGCTCCTGTGTGGGGCAGGAGGACTCTGACCGGCATGCCCAGTCTCCAGTGACAGCAATCTGATGTGAGTTGGCAGGTGCACTGGCTTATCTCTGGATTCTCCATCCTCTTGGCTCTAGCTTCCTCCTCCTGCAGCAAGTGCAAGTGGAACTGAAGGCTGAGAGCGGGAGAGTGGGGCTGGAAAGGCTTGCTGCCTGTCTAGAGGAGTGTCCCTCTGGCCATAGCAACTATTTTACAGCCTCTGGGGCCACTGCTTACTGAGAGCTAAGTCCTCTCATGGGATACTTAAGACTCTTGAGGTCCTCATGGAGGCAGAGGCAGAAGAGACTGGTGTCCTGGTTGTCAGTCAAGGTAAAGCAAGCATAAGTCTCAACACAGAAGGAAGCAGTTTGGAGAAAAATGGAGGCCCTTAGGAGGTTGACTCGGATGAGTGAATCTCACAGTTGGCATTTGAGCGTCAGAGGGGGGTTTACTGGGGCTCTCAGGAGGAGACCCACAACTGCGTGTGCAGACTCAGATCTCCTCCTAAGACCAGCCAGGAGGGGTCCTCCACTGCCCAAAGCATAGAACCCAGGCCTCCACTTCCAAGAGCCAGGCCTGTGTGGTGCAACCAGGCCAGCTTGCTGCCCTGACTTGGTGGCATGAATCTTGTTGGAGTTGTGAGTTCCAACATTAGGTCCCTAATCAAGATTCTCTGATTGGAAAAAATATTTTCTTTGATAAAAGCCATGGTTGAGAGGTGTTAGTTCACACCAATCACTATAAAACTTTTACAACTAACATATCACACTTTTGTTGACAATAAGCAATTGTGCCCACAGAAAAGGTGAACGGGCATTCAGTTTGTGTAAAACACCCATCAGGCCATCAAAGACTAAAAAGCACTTGAACCTCTTTTGGTGCACAGGAAGTTTACAAAACAGCACTCTTGTGCCTGACTGGTAGAAATGTGCAGTGTTGTGACTTCTTTGGAATGACATCTATTAAAATTAAAACTGTCTGCCCTCTCAGGAATTCTACTTCTGAGAACATTCCCATAGAAATAAAAATGCCAGTGCACAAGGGTATATATATACATGGGTATTTTTAAAATCATTTATTCAAAGAGTAGCAGTAACTGGGGTAATAACAGATACAGTGTGGTATATCCAAATGATGTCATGGGATATTGTAGAGTCATTATAAAGAATTAAAGCTAACTATACCAGATACTCAGAAGGATCTCTGAGCTCACAAAGAGTGAGCAAGAAAATAAAATTCAGTGGAAATGTAGCAATAAAAGCCCATTAAAAAAACAGGGACACAATATCTATTGTATATTTATGTGTTTGTATGTGAATATACAACTGCTGAAGATTTGATTATGGAAGGTCACCAGGTTGCTTCCATAGTCTGTTGGGAATTTGAAGCCTTATCTAGGGAAGAGAAGCAAGAGGGAAAGAAAGCATGTCCATGATTGCAAAACTATTAGGGCATGTGTTGTCCCACCTGTTGTGTAAAGTGTGTGTGTGTGCATGAATAAAATGCATGAAAGAATGTTGGGTGTGTTATCCTGGAACTGTGGCTGGGTGACAAGATTCCAGGTGTTCTTTTTCAGTGTATTTCTACATCGTCTACCGTGATTTGAAAAGAACCTCCATTATTTTTAAGTTTGCGAAAACATATTTTATGTTTTTAAAGTGTTCATCTTATAAAAATAAAATTAAAACACGTGAAAAAAAAAGCGGGGTTATCTTAGCTACTCAAGATGTAGGGTTAATTTAGTTCTGTTTTCTGGGGTCCACCCAGTGCTGGGGTCCACCCCAGACCTCGCACAGCACAGGCTAAGAATGCACTTTATCACTGAGCTACTTCTCCAGGTCAAGTTGTCGTTCTTTCAAGGCAACACGTTGTCAGGGATAAAGTCTTCTATGCATCACAATTTTCAACAGAAGTATGTGAGGGTATGCAGACCAGATGGGATTTCAATTGAGCCTAAGTCCTAGGGTGATGTGGATGGTAGATAAGGAAGGTGGCACGTGTTGTCACCTGTGACAGTTCCCACGATGGCTTCTGAGGGTCCCCACTCTCCAGGTGATGGTGTGTGACCATCTTTCCTGAAGTCTTCTGAGAACAGTGATTGAAAGGCTGTGGGACATCAAAGTCTGTCTCTGTGTGGGCACCTGTGGACTCACTGTGGGAGTCACTGCAGGCCAGGGCAGCACTGTGGGGCAAGGTGTGAGTGCCTGGAGGGTCCTCCCAGGCTTGACAGGAGAGCAGTTGCTATGGCAGCTGGACTTCAGTCCCTCACCAGAGCTGCCCAGCTGAACTGCTCCCAGATTTAGGGTCATAGCACCTTGGAGGTGGCTGAAGCCTGCTGTTTTCCACTGTCTGGGAAGGATTGATGTGGCGTGAGGCTGTGCGGGGCAGGGCGGGGGATCGTCAATGCATTTCATGGTGAAGGGGAAAAGAATTTCCAGTGTTTCAGAAGAAAGGCCACCTGTCTGACCAAACCAGGGGTGAGGGTTTGTTAAGTTGAATTGGACTACTTTTACATTTAAGAGCAAAACACCATGTCATTTTAAAATTGTTAAAATAAAACTCTTTTTAGAACACTATGACTGTGACGATCATATGATGATGTCAACAATAATAAGTTGAAAGGCATCTTCCAAGACCAGTTGTGATTTTAGAACTTCAGATTTTATTATTGCTAATTTTGTTTAGAGACCATATCATTATATCAAAGTTTACCATGAGCCTCAGAATTCTCACTGAAGATGATTACAAAATCCTAAAGTTAAGGCCTCTAATTATATAGATAAATATAAATATTAATAAAACAATGGAAATGAAAAATGGTAAAATCTGGTAGACAAGAAGAAAAAAGACTAAGTTCTATTAAAGAATTTTCTGAATTCACTCAGATTTCTATTTACATATGGCTATATCAGAAGGAAAAGGAATATAAGTGCATAAATAATTTGTAACAACAATAATGTAAGTGGACACACAAGAGCTGGGGAAAGGGGGGATTCTCTGTGGAAGTGTCATGGAACAAGAGGCCTTCAGGTTTTAGGCAGGGGAGGTTGAAGAGGAGCTTGGGGAGTGACTGGTGACAAGGAGTGGACGCAGAGGGGACAGTTTACATTAGATACACCAGTACTTCCTTTGTGACCCAGTGCATTAAAGTTAAAAAAAAGAGCCAGAGCACTTACTTGTCTCTGGGCCGTCACCGGCAGAATCCAGGAAGTTTCTCCCCAGCTGGTCAGTAGTGGTCAGGGAGGCTGTGTTCTGCTGAAGCCACCACTGTGGGACTGAGAGCAGCCCCACCCCCAGGAATAGATTCCTCAGGAATCCTGGCGCCCTCCCTCCCTCCCTCCCTGTCACCAAGTCATTTCCTCAGGACGTGAGGTGATGGTGGCTCCTCTGAAAGTTGAGGCTAGAACACTCCTGAGAGCAGCTGCAGCCCCTCCCCAGGCACTTCCTCAGGGCACCCACCACCTCCTTGTTCCTCAGGCTGTAGATGAGGGGGTTGAGCGTGGGGGTCACTATGGTGCCCAGCACAGCTCCTATCTGGTCTTGCTCCGGCGTGTGGGCAGAGCTGGATGTCATGTAGATGAAGATGGCCTGGCCAAAGTAGAGACTCACCACTGTCAGATGGGAGGAGCAGGTGGCCAGGGTTTTGTTCCTGCCCTTCCGAGAGTTCATCCTGAGGACGGTGAGGAAGATGACAGTGTAGGAGGCCAGGATGAGAAGAAATGGGACCAGCAGAAACACAATGGTTGAGACAAATTTTACCATCTCATAGACGGACGTGTCCACACAAGACATCCTCAGAATGGCGGGCATCTCACAGAAGTAATGGTCGATCTCCCTGGAGCCACAGATGGGGAAGTGCATGGGGTAGATGGTGTGCACAAGTGCTGCAAGAGCTCCTCCACCCCAGGCTGAGACAGCCATCTGCAAACAGACCTTGGGGCTCATGAGGACTGTGTACCTCAGGGGGTTACAGACAGCCACATAGTGGTCATAGGCCATGAGGGTCAGCAGGATGCACTCAGCAAGGCCCAGGGTGAGGAAGGCAAACATCTGGGCAGCACAGGCCAGGAAGGAAATGTTCCTCTTCCCCGAGAAATGGTTGGCTAGCATCTTGGGCACCGTGCTGGAGATGTAAGCCAGGTCAATGACAGACAGCTGGCTGAGCAGGAAGTACATGGGGGCGTGCAGCCGGGAGTCCAGCCAGATGAGGAGGAGCAGGGTGGAGTTTCCAGCAAAGGCCGTAGTGTATAAGAGGAGAATGATGAGGACCAGGAGGCTGGGATGCCCGAACCTGGGGAAGAGCCCAAGCAGCACGAAATCCGTAGAGGTTTCATTCTCCTCCATGTTTTCATTCAAGTGTTCAAGTTTGGATTGAAAATCTACAGGGGCAAAATAATACCACAGGGCTTGTGGTGTTTTGTTGACATAATCGTTGTCTCTTGGTCAGCACCTCTTCTTCATTTGCTGCTCACCAGGACTTTAAAACTCTGCATTCCAATAAAGAGACATTTAAATAATTCCATCAAACAACGCCATTACCTGGAAATTAGCAAAGTCATGTCCTGTAGTTACTCTGACTTGGATATATGAGGACGTTAGTCCCTTTGACCGATAACAATCTCCCAGCCCATCATTCTTCCATGTATTTTGAAGTCTCAATGTCTTTTGGGCTCTTGGCATTCTCTCCTGGTGGGGGTTCTGTTTCTGAGCGTCCTGTGTACCCACTTCGACCCAGAGGCCTTCCCTGTGGCCCTTTATTACACAGCTATACTCAAAAATTTCAGTTGTCAACCAAATGAACTAGGGCTGTTTATTCTGCTTTACTTGTGATGATCCATAATTTGTATTACATTCAGGTTTTTCCATTTTATTCTAAGTAAGAATAATTTTAAACTTTATCTTTGTATTAAATAAAGTAATCTCCTATTTAAGCAAGTGGTCTTTTATTGCTGGGTCTGTAGTTCTTCAATTACTGTTCATTGGCCACAGAGTAACACAAAATTTCTTAAAATATTTTAAGGTGTCATATAAAGTCCCATAAATAATTTTTAAGATCCCATGTTTGCAAGGGTACTGTCTAAAGGCCAGTAGATAACACCTTACTCTTTCCCCTTAGGACAAATGAAGACTTATACCCTCATCTGACAACAAATATCAGATGGTGCTCGATTATCACATGTAAAATGTAACATGGAGTCTTTGATTAGCATGCAAGGGGTCTTAGCTGTGGCAGACAGACAAATATTCAATTCCAAATCCATAAGTTGATTTCCTTTGTGTACCCTAATGACTCATGTTCAATATCTTTTGCTTTTGTCAAGCAACTAGAAATTTTACTTTCATTATTTATCATATACTCATATACTTTGTAGACTTACACTTTTTCAACATGGGAGATTAATCCTAGGGCCTCACACATGCTGGGCTAAGTCCCTATCACTGCATTATATGCTGAGGCTTTTAATTTTCTTTTGAGACAGGGTCTTACTAAGCTGCTGAGGCTGACCTTAAACTTGTGATCCTCCTGCCTCAGTCTCACTAATAGCTGGGATTATAGGTGTGCACCACCAGGCCTGTCTTCCCATCTCATATTCTTATGGTTTCCTTTATTTGAGATAATGAAAATAACGCATTGTACAGTGTTAACAGCCAGTGGAAAGAGCCGCCCTTATAGGGTAGAGTCATGATAAGCCTTTCTCAGCACCTCACATCTGGAGAATTTTGTTTCCTCGAGGTACTAGACCCAGGTGCCTTGAGGTCCTGGACTGCTTTTTCTGGTGGTCCCTCCTTATAATGCTTTTCCGTCTTTCGGAGTTTTTGGTTGTAAATGCTTCCCTCAACATAGGGCTTTGTTTTCCCTCTGAGGAGTGAAATGATCCTTGAGAGTAACAGCCCTTGGTGCTCGATTATCACATGTAAAATGTAACATGGAGTCTTTGATTAGCTTGCAAGGGGTCTTAGCTGTGGCCGACAGACTGCCATAGCGAGTGGGAAGGAGACCAACGCTGCAGATTAGCACCAACCTGAGCCCCAAGCATGGAGAATGTGTGTGGCATGTTGCTTGATGACCAGTAGCTGATAGTTCCCTGCTCATGCACAGGCCCCCATTCAAATGTCAAATTATCATTTCATTTGGGAATTAGGAGTGAATATAATAACGTGATTTTTTTTTTGTTTTAATATCCTTGTTTTATTTATTTATTTTATGTGTTGCTGAGGATCGAACCCGGTGTCTCACGCATGTGAGGCAAGTGTTCCACCACTAAGCTACAACTCCAGCCCCACATGTGATGTTTTATATGATGAAGATATTATGAGGTTTTATAGGACTATGTGGTAAAGGTGCTTTCATTAGGAATGTCTTGGTTCTTCAAAACCTGGTAAGCTGAAAAATCAACATATAGCTCAGGGATTTGGATTTTTCATGTTCTATTTGATTTAAAAGGCTGCTCTCTCATCTTCAAAATCATAATAAATCAATAGTCATTGATAAAGCCCTCATGCACCTATTTTAGGACATGAAGTTAAAAGCAGTACTGAACTATGCAGCTAGTTGGAGGAGGCTGTCTTGACTGAAGGACAAGCAAGGAACTGTGAGTTCTGTCGAACGGAGAATGATTCTGTCCTCAGCCTGGAAGACTCAGGGCAGCCTGGGAGGTGGCAGTGAGCTGTAAAGCTGGCCCCGGCCAGGCACTGGCTGATGCACTACCAGGACTTAGAGCCCCTCTCCATCAGGACCCGGATCTACCCCTGTCACACTGATCCTTACCACAGGAGTTGGGTTCCTGCTTCCTCGCTCTTCCACGAATGGAGAAAATACATTTCATAGGTCATGACTCAGTGAGAAACATCCTTCCATTTCACTGGTCCAAACTTACCTGCTCTTGCTTTTCAACATTTTCTGCTACAACTGTTATGTGCAATTCTTACGCTTCTTTGTTTTAATGTACTGTTTCCCTGTCCAGTATTAGCAAATTTTCTGCTCAGTAAGACATGGTAAGAGCTCTAGACAACCAGAGTTAACCTCCTGCATGGAAAGCAGTTGTTTATTAATAGTGAGTTAGCGTGTTCCCTCTGGTTGCTGCTGCCCAGTGAGCTTCAGGTAAACAGGCTCATCTTGGGTCCCATGGCTCCTTGGCATTAACTTAGTCTTGTCTTGAGGAATCTGACATCTGACATCTCATTTCAAAGGACTAACTGCATTTCTGTTGCACACCTGGCTGAGGTCTGAGAATAGCATGTAATGGCTCAGTAGCATATTCTGGACCCGATTTATTCCACCCACAGCTTCTGGGTGTTGCAAAACCTGGGAAACTTTGAGCGCTGTCTCATGGGAGTCTGTCCCCAGACTTTAATTAATGTCAGCCCAGAATAAATGTTGGGCTCTTAGAAACTCCTTATGAAGAATAATGCTGTCCAGCGTTCTGTAGTTTGATTGCAAAATAACACAGTTGACTTTTTACTGCCCCTATGGAAATGGAAGCATTAAAGAAATTCCAGCTGGGCACGGTGGCACACACCTGTAATCCCAGTGGCTCAGGAGCCTGAGACAGGAGGATCACGGGTTCAAAGTCAGACTCAGCAAAGGTGAGGTGCTCAACAAGTCAGTGAGACCCTATCTCTAAATAAAGTGCAAAATAGTGTTGGGCATGTGGATCAGTGGTCGAGTGTACCTGAGTTCAATCCCTGGTACGGGGGCGGAAAAAAAAGAAATTCCATATTGCAAATGTGATAACTAACTGCTTGGGCAATTTTTAAAGAATGGAGAGAAAATGTAATTTTTTTAAAAAAGATTCTCCAAACAAACACAATCCTTGAAGCCGAATCCAGGGTGAGAAAGCCAGCAAGTGTCACAAGGCAATCCACTGCACCCATTCCAACGTCACCTGTGCTGGAGAGTTAGTTCATCTCACACCACTTCCCTGAAGAGAGGGCGAGCGAAACTGAACTGGTAGTGTCAAGTGTGACTTGCTCAGCTAGAGAATTAGCAAGAAATCTCATCTAAAGAAAAGCATTCAATAAGTCAAATCATTTTATCTTCTAGTAATAACTCTTCAGATCATTAAGTGGAACTGAGTGAGACAGGAGCTCTTGGGAGGGGACAGGTTTCTCAGAAGACCATTTTGCTCACAAGGCAGGACATAGAGGGATCAGGAAAGCTATGTGAGAGCAGACCAGAGACCATGGGGCACTCCTTAAGGCATTAGGGTCACCCTCAGCCTAGGCTAACTCCCCACCCGGTGGGGACAGATGAATTTCCTCTCAGGTGCTTTATGGAGGAGGCCATCACTCCCTGTAGATAAGAGACTGTCCTGGGAGTCTCTCAGCTTCTTTTGTGATGGTTGTGGGTTGCTATTTCCCTCTGTTGGCATTTGGGGTGAAGGGTGGATCAGAGATCCATGGTGGATGTCCTCGGCTCCATATCCAACTGGATCATTTCACAAGGTTTCCAGATTTCCCTGAGAAACTATAAGAGACAGAATTATCAAGTGACTTCATATCCTTTAAAAAGTATTCCAGGATGAAAACATACACCTTGTCACAAGATATTTTTGCATGTCATGTTTGAAAAAGATACACTTCCCTCCACCCCTCCTAGGAAGGGGGGCTTTATTCTGCAATATGGAAGAAACATTCTTTGCTCACTTGCCCCAGTAGATCCACCTTTTTTGATATACAAGTTGGTTCTTGTTATATGATGTGTTTGTGTTCAATAGTAATTATTGAGCACACTGAGTTAGTGAATAATGAGTCATCGCCCCAAAGCAAACACAGGGCTAAGTGCCTGGGCACCTCTGATCACATTATCTTCATCTGTTTCCTGTGTTTCTCTTTAAGGACTCACTACCCTTGAGACTCTGATGAAGGTGTAGCGTGGTGACCTCACTGAGTCAGTTAGCACTAAACTTGAACTCAGCACCTGGCCGAGAGAGGCTGAGCTAGCTCCACTGGCTTCGTAATCCTCGCACAACTTTCTTGATTGCAGTCACATTAGACAAACTCAGGCCACTTTGAGCAGCAAACTTGTCCCCTAGAAAAGCACAGAAACATGAAAAGCATCTCACAAAAGTGCAGGTTGGGAAGGCAGAGCACAATTTCCTATGCAGCTGGGAACACACACATCTAGTGCAAGTTTCTCCAGTGCTATACACATTCGTGGGAAGCTGTAGAAATGACATGATCTTGAGATGATGAATTCTGGTGAGTAGGCAAATCTCAAGCAAGGAATTGTCAGATAGAGAGGATGGAGCAAGTGTAGCTGATCATTCACTGTAGCTCTCCTTTTTCATTAAGACATTTTCTTAAACACAAAAATCATGTACAAATAGTGCTGTCTTTTAAAACGATTTTCTTCATACACCCAAAATTGAATTATAATCTATTTTAAATTCGGAAGCATGTATCTTAACTTTACTTAGGTATTTTAATTTAATTTTTCTATTATTCCCATTGATGGACACATCCAAGTCAGGAAATCCACTAGGCAGTAGTTAAGGAAACATGAGAGGGCGAGTTGAGGGCAGGAAACGATAGTTCCATTCAGAAACTGAGCAGGTCATAGATTCCTTGCAGAGGGAGGGAGGGAGAGGACCTCTATTTGGGCATTTTTGAATATGAAATCACCCCTATTATTTTAGTTAGTAGAATTTTACTCATGTGAAATCATCCCACTTCTAATTTTTTAAAAATATTTTTTTGTGTTTTTTTGTATGTTTGCCCATAGTTTAAGTTACATACATTTTTTTTTCTATTAATTTTGTGTGTTCTATAAAGTAGCATGCTTATGGATGTTTCTTAATTTTATTTATTTATTTATTTAAGTTGTTGAAGCACTTTATTTTTATGTATTCATATGCGGTGCTCAGAATTGAACTCAGGGCCTCACACATTCTAGGTGAGTGCTATAGCACTGAGCCACAGCCCCGGACCTGTTTCTTAATTTTAAGAATGTACGTATTGATGAATTATGATTACATTCATTCCCCATACTTCCCCCTCCCCTCCCTCCCTTCTCCAACCCTCATCCTCTATGGTACTGGTCTCCCTTCTACTACCATTTCCCCCACTTTTTCTCTTTAATTTCCACAAATGAGAGAAAATACACAAACCCTGACTGTTGGAGTCTGGCTGTTTCCCTTATCAGGATGTTGTCCTGTTCCATCTACTTCCTTATTGCTGAGTAGAACCCCATGTGTTTACAGACCCCATTTTCTTTATCTGTTTATCTGTTAACAGGCATCTGAGCTGGTTCCATAACTTATTGTGAATTGTGTTGCTATGAACAGGAGTATGCATATATTGTTGTAGCATGCCAACTTTAATTTTTTAGAATAAATACCAAGGAGTGGTATAGCTGGGTCATATCATTGCTTTTGAGGAAACTCCATGCTTATTTGATAGTGGTTGTACTAATATACAATCATATTAACAGCGTATAAGTGATCCTTTCCCCCCACATCCTCACCAGCATTGATTATTGTTTGTATTCTTGATGACTGCCATTCTAACTGAAAGGAGATGAAATATCAATGTAGTTTTGATTTGCATTTCTCTGACTGCTAGAAATGTTGACGATTTCTTTCTTTATTTTTTTTTAGAGAGAGAGAGAGGAGGGGGAGAAAGAGAGAGAGAGAGAGAGAGAGAGAGAGAGAATGTTTTTTAATATTTATTTTTTAGTTTCTGGCGGATACAACATCTTTGTATGTGGTGCTGAGGATCAAACCCGGGCCGCATGCATGCCAGGCAAGAGCACTATCGCTTGAGCCACATCCCCAGCCCTTGACTATTTCTTTATATATTTGCTCGACATTTGTATTTCTTCTTTTTAGAAGTGTCTGTTTAGTTATTTTGCCCCTTTATTGATTGGGTTATTCGTATTTTGGTTGTTAAATTGTTTGAGTTCTTTATATATTTGGATATTAGTCCCCTATATGTGCTACCAAATATTTCTTCCCCTCCGTAGGTTCTCTCTTCTCTCTTGTTTCCTTTGCAGTGCAAAGCTTTTCTAATTGGATGTGATCTCGTTTATGAACTCCTGGCACTGTTTCTTGAGCGCTAAGGGTCCTTTGGAGGAAGTTGTGTCCGAGTCAGAATGTTGGAGTGTTTCTGTCATGTTGTCTCCTGGCAGTTGTGGAGTTTCTGGTCTAATTTCTAGGTCTTTGATCCACTTTGAGTTGATTTTTGGGCAGGGTGAGAGACAGAGATCTAGCTTCATTCTTCCCCAATGCATTCTCCATTTTTTCCTGTGCCATTTATTAAGAAGTCTGTCTTTTCTCCCAGCCAAGCCTTTGGCATCAAGGTCTCTGCAGTTCAGCAAGCTCACTACCCCACACCACTGCTGCTCTGCTGCTTCTCTGTGCTGTTGGGCACCTGCTGTTTCCTGCAACTCATGCTCAGGCTTGGTTTTCATCTTCCTAGTGCATGTTTACTGTCCTGTTCTTTTCACTGAGAGGACATGTAACCTCATATTTATCATGTCCTTGGCTACCTTTAGATTTAAAGAACACCTTTGACTTTCCTTTGAGTTTTTTTCTTTCAAAGGTGAGCTAAGATCGGTAAGTGCTATTCATCTTTGTGAAGATTTCTGTAACTTCTTCTTTCTAATGCTTCACAGGCTTGATTTCCATTTCCCTGTGCTTGTTACAATTTTCTTAAATAAACAAACTTCAATTTCTATTTCATACATTTTCACATTAATATATTTCCTGATGCTGTTTAATGTTTATCTTTCACTGCTATTACAAATGTTTGTGCAAATATAACTCAATATTTATCTTCATTCTTTTATACTTTTCTATGGACATTACCCATTTCTTGTATAGTTTTGATTCAAATAGGCTGTGATTGTTTTGATTTTAAAAATACAATAGATGATATGTTCATTACCAATGATTGTGTAATAGACTATTCTAAAACTTAGCCACTTAAAACAACAAACATTGTTTAAAGTTTTCTGAGCCAGATCTGGGTACTGCTCAGCAGGTGTCTCAGGTCTGGGGTCTCTCACAAAACCAGTGAAGACATTGGCTGGGACAGCTATCCACTGTGGGCCCAAATGAGAATGGCCCCCTTGCAAGCTCCCTCCCATGACCATGGACAGAATCTAGGTACTAGATGGCTGGCTGCTGGCCAGGGCCACTTGGGCCTTTCCATAGGTCAGCCCCAACATGGCAGCCAGCTGCTCTCTGAGTGAGCAACTGAATGAGTGACAGAGCAGGTAACAGTGGGCAGGGCTGAAACCACAGATTGCTAAACACCAACATGCAAAAGACACGACTGTCGCCATGATCCGGTTCTCAGTTCTTAGCCAGTGACTCAGCCCACACAGGGAGAAGTTTCTGATCTCCTTGTTGCAATTTGGTGGCCACAACTGAGGTGTGTGACACACAGTATCAGACAGAGAGCCAACAGATCCCAGGGGCCATCCCCTACTGTCCATCCATGGCAGCCCACTGATATCACCAAATCTTTCTCATGGGGAATTGTGTTTTCTGATTTCAATTTCCTTTTTCATAAAAATGACATTGTGATTTCTGCTGTATACCTTGTTTTAAATATAAAGGGTACATTTCCACTCCAGGTAGAGAATCTATCATAATCTAAAATGATGTCTCTTTTTTTTGTGCAAATTCACATCTGATCTTGGAGACTCTGAAATTTTTTTCAAGTTGAGACTATAAAATACATTAAAGGAAACTTTGCCAGGAATGATAACTGTATGCTTATAAATAACAAAAGATTTGCTTTGTCCTCTGGTTAAAGTCACTTTGACCATTTGGTCATTATGTGGCTGGCAGGAAGGCCCTGGTACTCACCTTTTCCTGTTGGGGATCTTGGCCAGTCCTTCAAGCCCCTGGCCACCTCTACTCATTCTCAGAACATTCCTGATGGCCGAGTCTGGGAACATTGCATTGATACTTCTGAGCCACAGGGACTCCTCTCTGCATGTCCCCATCTGCTTCTGCATCAGTGACTTTTCAACTCATGGACTGATACATACTTCTGTCATTGTGCCCCAAATGCTGGTGAACCAATCAGCCAAAACAAGGGCATCTCAGTCCTCGGCTCTGAAACCTGGATGAGCTTTCACCTGATGTGGGAGGTGCAGAGTACTACTTTCTAGCTGCCTGGCCCATGATGCTATGTGGCTGTCTGCCATCTTCCCTGTTCCTCTGTCCACATGAGCCATGGACTGAGATTCCTCCTGGCATCTGGCTGCTGGTTCCTGGGATCATTAGATGGCTTCACATTTCACCATGGCAGGTTCTGGGAGACCGGCCACTCCTGTGAGGTCCTGCTGTAATGAAACCCTCCTGGCCCAACACCTCACCTTAGGAGGTTTTCATAGGTTTGAGCTGTGTGCTGTCTGCTCTTTCTCCTGGCTCCCTCATCCCCCTTATGTGCCCTCATTCCCCCACTCTCCACATGGCACAGCTTTCCCTTTTCTCTTGAGATCTGTGAGTACAGCATTTAAACCTCATTCATTCCTTGCCTTCTCCTGATCTTGGCCTCACAATACCTGCATAATAATAAAACTAATATCTCAAAAAAATTTTGAACCAATCTACTCTTACTTGCTTCTTGTATTCTCTATTTGAATTGTTTTATCTTCTGTAATCACCATAAGACCAATTCCATTGCAAGTGGAATGTATACGTATGTGGGGATGATTGATTCTTCTGTCTCTGTATATGGCTACTAATCTATCCATTTGTTTGATCTTTTTTAAGAATCACTGTCGGGTTTCCATGACTGTAACAAAATACCCGAGATAAAAAACTTACAAGGAGGAAAGATCATTCTGGCTCATAGCTTCCGAGGTTCCTCCCTGTGGTTGCCTGGTTCCATCACTTCGGCCTGTGGCAAGGCAGAATATCATGGTGTACACCTGGTGCAGCAAAGCTGTCACTCACGGTGGCCAGGAAGCAAGGAAAGATGGGAAGGTAGGTTGTTCACACCCTGAACAACCTACCTGCCTCCCACTAGGCCCCACCTCCTGAAAGTGACACCTTCCAGTAGACCACCCTCGGGACCATCCTTCAACCCTGGTCTTTGGGGGACACTTCTGACCCCAACTATAGAAATCAAGTGTTTGCTTTATTGACTTTTCTGTTTTTTATTGTTTTTAAGTTTTCAATTATGTCTATCTTTGAGTGGAAATAGAAAATCAAATGACAATACTCACATTTGAAGTCAGTTTTGAAAATTCCTTTACTTCTCACAATGATCAAATGGGGAAACAACTCAAAATCACGAATAATATGCCATTGCCATAAGACTGAATTTGTGTGGAGAGCGAAAATAAATAGAATCCACCCTAAAACTAAGAAGGGATTAACTGGTGAGGATAGACTTGGCACATTTTTGTAGATAAAACATTATGTATGTTTCCTGACACATATTAGGTGACTTCAGCAAATACTTTCACATGGTCTTTAGTCTGCTTGCCTAGAAGGCACATATACAAGGTTGTAGTGTTATTATCCCTGTTTGGTGTGAGCGGAGGCAGAGACCTAGAGCGGCTCATAGAGGGTCTTTCAGCTAATTAGGAAATCTGTAGGAATCTGAACCTTGTTGCTATAAGTTACATGATCAGACTGAAGCTGGAGAAACCACTAATATCTAATTTATAGCAGCAACTAAATGTAAATTAAATGTAAATGTGCATGGAAAAAGTTTGATTTCTCAGTGAATTCTCTATTTTGAAGATAACTATTAAACATATGAATAAATATCTCAAATTTTTGATTTAGTGAGAAGTGTAAATCTTTTTTTTTATTGGTTATTCAAAACATTACAAAGATTGCAGAAGTGTAAATCTGAGCATAGATGATATTATAATGTTGCTAAAGATGTTTGGTGTCTGGGGGGCTGGGGATGTGGCTTAAGTGGTAGCGCGCTTGCCTGGCATGCGTGAGGCCCGGGTTCGATCCTCAGCACCACATATAAACAAAGATGTTGTGTCCTCCGAAAACTAAAAAATAAATATTAAAATTCTCTCTCTCTCTCTCTCTCTCTCTCTCTCTCTCTCTCTCTCTCTCTAAAAAAAAAGATGTTTTGTGTCTGATCAGAATGAACCAGAAGAAGAAATCAAAATTACATGTCTTTATTCTTTCCAATTCTATGAATAATGTTTTTATCTTTGTGATCTTCCTGAGTTCAATCCCTGAAAAAAAAAAAAAAAGAATGCTGACAAGTCTCTGCTGCAGCATATTGGAAGTCCCACAGATCACGGTTCTCCATCCTGACTCAGGGTGCAGCCTGGCTGTCCTTCCCTCACCTGACACAGTGCTCAGCAGTCAGGGCAGTGTGGGCACCGACATAAGAAGCCATGTGACACAGATCACCAGCTATGTGCAGAGAGAATCCTACTCTTATGCTTACTGAACATAATTTCATAAAAGAATTATAAGAGATCTGCAAGAAGACATGCAAATGGCTTCAAGCTAACGGAAAACTTTCCACAGAACCAGGTGTATTTAGGTGATATGTAATTGAAACTGTGCAAGTCAACATATCTGGCTTGTGATTTCATTTTTAGAATAATTCAAATTGCAATGGCAATGAAAACTTTCCATTAGAAATAAACTACCATTAAACATTAACTTGTAAGTCCTATGATGTTTACCCAGAATAGGTGGAGCATCAGCATAAAGCCACTGTCACAGGTATGAAAACAGGATTGAAACATTTTTGCATGACACAGAGCTTTGAAATTTAACTGACACATTATTTCTCTGATGGCTTATGAATGGTTTCCTACAGGAGGGAATAGCTACTGATGTATTCTATCTTTTCATTTTGTTTTTGAGACTGACATGTGCACATTTACCAAATCTAATGATTTACATATAGTATTGTCTACTGTGATCATTGTCCTCTAATAAGGGCAAAGGCTAATGACAGTTAATAACCTATACCACTAAGAAATAGTGTGTTTTGGCTTTTGAATGGAAATAACTTATTTAGTATAATTTATTTAAAATATTTCATAGCTGAGTATGCATACACACACACACACACACACACACACACACACACACACATACATTTAAATTAATGTAGTGTTCACCTTGCTCAAATTCCACTCCAAAAATTTGAAAGAAATATCAACTCTTAAAATATGTTATAGACACATTGGAGCCCTACCTGTGTCCCTTTGGGTCCCTGCTTCACTGTTCTCAGAGAAAGTACTTCCCTTGCAGTGGGTGTGTATCTTGCTTATCAGTTTTTAATGACTACAGCAAATATGTGTGTTCATATTTAAAACGTTAATATGTTAAGATTTTGCAGGATGGTGTTTTGTTAAATGGTATCACACTGATCATTTTGTGACCTCTTTTCTTTCAGCCCTGTTTTTTTGAAGAGTTTCAATGAATTGACATTAATGTTGTTATTTATGCATGCATTTTTCCATAGAGAAGTATTTAGGTTTCCCACTTTCTTTCAAGGTTCATATCTTTGTACATTTCCTTGGAATGCCTAAGGTGCAGGGGAAGAACTTCTGTGAGTTAAAAGCCATTACTAATTCACTCCCAAAGGGGTGGTACTAATTTAATTTTGGAACATAAATTTGCCTTCTCCAGTTATTTATTCACTTAACAGATGCTAATTAATTTTTCCTATGTGCCAGGCATGATGTTATTGCTGGGGGACATGGGGAAGGAAACAAGCACAGTACCTCCTAGCACAAACAAACAGTGAATGGTTAGAACATGTGACCTCCTCACGCCACATGAACAGGAGGCGAGGAAGGAGTGCTGCTCTAGGTTCAGACCTGGGTCCCTCGGAGTAGGCAGGGTTGAGAGGCAGGACCCCTGCGACTGCTTGAGGTGATGCCAAGTGCACCCTGTGTTGCCGTGAGCACCTGGAGTCTGTTGGTGGCACTGGGCATCCCCTGGTTCAGTCTCTAGGATCAAGGGCGATGGAGAGCTTCATTATTAATTTCTCTTTGTACTCTTGAATCTGTTTATGTGTTTTCTAGATCAACCTTATAAAACTATTTTTTTTTTCCTTTTTGATGGTGCTAGGGATCGAACCCAGGTCCTTGTGCATGTGAGGTAAGCACTCTACCAACTGAGCTATATCCCCAGCCCCTTTATAAATTATTAGCTGAAGTGTGATATACATGAGTAAAACATTCATATTATCAGTGTACAGATCATGGATGCTTTTACACTAGTTAAAATTTATGTAGGGAGAATTTTGTGGTTTTAAGTATTCAAATACATTCATCCTCCACCTATAATTATTTAAAAAATCATATTTTTAACTTTCATACTTATACAACAGGTACCCTTTTAAAATACCTTTCATTTTAATTATAGATATACATGTCATTCATGCAGAATTTTTGTTGGAATTTGAAAAGAAGCAATGAAATCAGCAGTAGGTGATAGAGGCCTCTGGGAATGACACTGTCAAAGCTCTGGGTCCCCTCAGAGGTGTCAGCTCCTTTAGGGTACAGAAGACCCTTGCAGGAACTGGAAGTGCAGTTGAGTGGGTAGGGTGCTGGAATTCAGACAGCTTGATTGAGTAAGGCCAGGCATGAAACAGCCTAGGGGAGTCTCAAAATGCAAAGGCACAAAGATGTAAAGGCACAGAGGTGCAAAGGCGGAGGTGTGGAGTTTGGAGGTAGCTGGAGCCTGGGGGAAGCAGAACAGGCCTCAGAGTCAAGGTGGAGATGGGCAGGGTCTCAGACCCGGAGTCAGTTGGCCTGAACAGACACAAGCCCAGTCAATGCCTATGCCTCCCTGTGCTGGGAAGTGCGCAAGGGTGCCAGAGATTGGCGTCCCATACTTCTCCATTTCAAGTTAGGTAACAAAGAGACAGACCTTCAGGGGAGGTCTTTGGGCCTGGAGGCAGAGGGCAATGAGAAAGGAGGCTTACCCTTCCCCAAAGAAGGCTTAGACCAAGTTGGGTGTTGGAATCGAATGTGTCTTATGATTCAGAGACACAAGAGTACATGTGCTGCTTGACTGGATTCTGAGAAACCACAGGGATTTTAGGGTCTCCACTGAGATCACGCAGTCTGAAGCCAGCAGGGCAGCTGGACTGCAGCTTTAGCCGATGCCCATTTCAGTTGTAGTCTTTGCCTTCCCCTGTGGCCTCCACACAGCCCCGAGTCTGTGGGGCCAGGCATTCCCACAGAAACAGAAGGGACAGTGGGAAGCTGTGGTGATAACATGTCAGGCATGTTATCACTTGAACTTTGGGGCTATGGAGTGAACTTGGACACAACTAGGAGATAGCTAAACTGTGAATAGGTTTCTTGTGGACCTACTATGGGCTTACAAGTCTGCCAGGAGAGTGTCTACGTGGCCCCTACCCTTGCTTGATTAGGGTACTGAAGGGCAATGCTTGGTTGTGTTGAAGAGGACTTGAAGCGGTCATTGGGTGGTGCACAGAGCAATTACAGACTGAGGAGAAGAGAGCTGGGACCTTCAATCCTGTCTGGGTTCATAGTCTGACTATGTGTGTTCTGCACAATCCTGCCTTTCTGAAATTCAGATTTATTTCATAGAGTGAGACAATGAATACCAAATATGAAAACATGATTTTAAGCTGGGAAAATAATTTAAAAAACAATATGCCTGTCCTACTGAAAAAGATGGAGATTTTTATAGCTTTACCCCATCAAATTGGCAAATATGTACAACTGCCATGTTTGTTGTAAGTGGAAAGTTACAATATACTTGGAAAACCAAATGGGAAAAACATCAAGAGCAGGACAGCAACAGAAACCAGAAAGGTGGTCCTCTGGAGAGGCTGAGGACAGCAGGTGTCCCATCCTGAGCGCAGGCCAAGCGTGGGGAAGATGGATAGATGACAAGTGGTCGCTGCAGTTCCTAGGTTCCCCTGGGGAGCTGGTCCAGGCTTCCTCAGCAGCGTGGAAGTCACACAGCAGGTGTGTGTCTAGCTCCCTCAGGTCAAGAACCTGCTGATGAAACTCCCTACTTGCCTCCCCAGTGTACCCATCGCCCATCTTTAGGACGGGGATGACTTCGCTGGGCTGCTGTGGTGCAGATTCACTCACTGGGGAGCAGAGAAGCAAAGCACAAGGCTTTGCTCTGCCAGGTCTGATGGACTCTGCACCAGGAAGGAGGCCAGGAAACACTAGCCGCTGATCCTTGCTGCTGTCTCCTGCATGAGTCACACTTCAGCTTTCCTGAAGACTCGCCTTTTCTGCCTGCCCAAGGTTCACTGCGCTTTGCTTTGTGTGTACCTGGGACTCAGCTGCTATGTGACTTTTCCTCTGCATGCTGTTCTACCCTGGGTGCAGCAGCCCCAGGACAACCAGCCTGACAGCCACAGAACTCCCACCCCTCAGTAGTCTGCAGCCTGACATCTCCTTAACTTTGAGTGCAGGACGATTTTCTTCATGCCCAGTGTGACTCACACCAGTCGGCTGAAAACCTGCAGGTGCATCTCAGGTGGAGCTGTTCCTGAGCAAAGCTGTGGGATGTCATCCCAGGGGATGACTCTACTGGTTTTCTAAGTGGACTTCAGGGCTGGAAGGATCCAAGGATTGTCAGGGGCTGCAGCACCGAGTCTTTACACAACTGCTCTCCTGGCCCTTCAACTCCATTCCCCCTATCACTGCACATGGAATGTTGCACTCCCAGGCACTGTTTTAGGGGAGAAACAGCATCCTCAGAAGGAGAAATAAGTGCTTAATTTGTTTTTAAATGAAATAGTTGATATTTAGAGCATCTCCAACTTTTATTTCTGCCATTTCTTGTACATATCATGTTCCTGCAGGATGGTTAGTGGATTAAATCCCTTGTAGGGGTGGCCAGCCACTGCTGCTCCTTTCCCTGCACGGGGTCCACATGATGGAGATATAGGAGGAGAGGATTCTGGAGGAGACTGTGGTTTTCAGAGGATGTGAGGTGTGATTTTTAGCTCCACTGACATTATCACCCTCCACAGCTGCCTCACTCTGACTTCCAGCAGTGAGACCCTGATGAGCCCGCAGGTCCCGAGATTCAGGAGCAGCTTAATCTGCTCCTGGGGCCGCGCACAGCTTCACTTCCCTGAGATTTGAATTTAGGATTACACCTCGATTTTACCCAGTGTGTGGGGAAATAGCTCGATGTGCATGTCTTACCCAAGCAGACTGGGACAGTCACGCAGGTGTGATGGAGGGAGAGTGACAACCCTCACTCTTCATAGGTGAAACTACCTGCTAGATATGCATGTGGGGAAGGAAACTTGATGGAATCAAACTTAAGCACCAGTTTTCTCCTCATGGGACTCTTTGGGAACACCACCCACACTACCCTCCTCTACACTTTGACCTTCATCATTTTCTTGATGGCCCTAGCTGGGATCGCCCTCCTCATTCTTCTCATCTACTCAGAGCCCTGCCTCTGGACCCCCATGTACTCCTTCATCAGCCAGCTCTCTCTCATGGATCTCCTGTACATCTCTGTGACTGTGCCCAATATGCTGGTGGGCCAGGTCACGGGAGACCATACAATCTCCCCTGCAGGCTGTGGGATCCAGATGTTCTTCTACCTGACCCTGGCAGGGGCTGAGTTTTTCCTTCTGTCGGCCATGGCCTATGACGGGTATGTCGCCATTTGCAGACCTCTGCATTACCCACTGCTGATGAACCAGAGGGTCTGCCGGCTGCTGGTGTCCAGCTGCTGGCTCCTGGGAGCACTGGACGGCTTGCTGCTCATGCCCATCACCATGAGCTTCCCCTTCTGCAAGTCCAGGAAGATCCTGAGCTTCTTCTGTGAGGCCCCTGCCCTGCTGAGGCTCTCCTGCTCGGATGTCTCCCTCTACAAGATGCTCATGTACCTGTGCTGTGTCCTCATGCTCCTCGTGCCCACCGTGGTCATCTCCAGCTCCTACACCCTCATCCTGCTCCTCATCCACAGGACCAGCTCAGCTGAGGGCCGCAGGAAGGCACTGGCCACCTGCTCTTCCCACATGACAGTGGTGCTACTCTTCTTTGGTGCAGCCATCTACACTTACATGCTCCCCGGCTCCTACCACACAGCGCAGCAGGATGTGATGGTGTCGGCTTTCTATACCATCCTCACCCCTGTACTGAACCCCCTCATCTACAGCCTGCACAACAGAGATGTCACTGCAGCTCTAAGGAGCCTGCTGCAGTCAAGGAGGCCCCTCCCGAGGGTTCTGAGAGGGAGTACCTGGGAGTGAGCCTGCCTCTTCCCCTCCCTCCTCCTCCCCCATCTCTCCTCTCAGCTGTCCTCAGGATCCAGAGCCAACAAGGAGCCCTCCCATAGTCCCACTCCTGTCTGGAGCTTCTCCTCTATGCTGCTATTCATCCTGTTTTCTCAGTGCATTTCACTTCTTGACATCATTTAACTGTGTCTCAGTAGCTGACCTAGTGGCTTTTACTCACCTCTCTCCATCCTGGGTTCACGGGGCATGTCCTGTGACCTAGGGGCCAGCCTTAAGCCTAGCAGAGACTCACTGTGCAGACTTCAGACCTTGTAGAGCCCTGGAAGGGACACTGGCAGCTCCCTCACTCTCTCTGCCTTGTAAGCCACCTTTGACCTGAGACAGCCACAGGTGCCCAGCAGCCTGATACAGTGCCTCAGTAAGGACAGGGGAGCACAATTTTCACAATGTTAAAAGTGAGCTGTGATTCTCCACATCATGTACGACTGCAAGAATGGGGTCCTAATTAGAGGAAAAGTTATACTCTGTGTATGTATAATATGTCAAAATGCACTCTACTGTCATGTGTACCT
Source organism: Callospermophilus lateralis (assembly GCF_048772815.1). Taxonomy (NCBI): domain Eukaryota; kingdom Metazoa; phylum Chordata; class Mammalia; order Rodentia; family Sciuridae; genus Callospermophilus; species Callospermophilus lateralis. Next base: position 520,641 of record NW_027511439.1, read on the forward strand.
AAAAAGAACAAATTAAAAAATAAGTGAGCTTGATAGTGTAAAAACAGTGGTTTTAAACTACTGAGACAAAATGTCATTAATATTGAAGTCCAGGGAGATCATAGGTTCTTCTAATTTTACAGGATGTAAATAAAAGTGCTTCCACATATGATTCTATAATTCTTTGGAATTTATACTACTGTAGAAAATGTGTACTGTATTTACATTGAATATAAAAAGTGTCTCGGAGGAGGACGGAATTTGGGAAATTTACACTTCTTGGCAATTTTCTTTCCTTCCTTCCTTCCTTCCTTCCTTCCTTCCTTCCTTCTTTCTTTCTTTCTTTCTTTCTTTCTTTCTTTCTTTCTTTCTTTCTTTCTTTCTTTCTTTCTTTTTTCTTTCTTTCTTTTATGCCAGGGACTGAACACAGGGGTGCTTAAACACCGAGCCACTTCCCAGCCCTTTTTATTTTAAATTTTGAGGGAGGGTTTCACTAAGTGTGTAGAGCCTTGCTAAGGTGCTGAGACTGGCCACAAACCTATGATCCGACTCTTTGGCCTCAGCCTCCCAAACCAAGCTTTTTTCTTTGAAATTGGGGAAGCCAATAAGATGATTTTGGACTTACAACTAGGCTGTGTGTCCCCTGCCAGGTGTCAGGCTGTCAAGGACATATCTGTGTGTCTACCAGCACAAGATCATGATTACTTTCAAAACTGATACAATCTACATGTCCAGTGCTTCTGGAATGCAAGGAGGTGGTAAGACATACATCATCTGTGGCCAACAGGCAAGAAGGTGTCAGGAGTTCTGAAGTCATCTGTCATGCCAGGTGGCACACTGGCCTCACTTTATTTACCATCAAGGAAGGGAAGCCGGGTCTCCCAGGCCAGGGGCACATCACCAGGGCTGGAAGCCACACCGTGCTTCTGACTGACCATCACTCCTGCAGGGTATCAGGGGAATTTGCCTGAATTGAGGAAAAAAGGGTCATCTGTGTAGAAAGAGGGGCTTATTTAGAGGTGGTTAGAATGTAAGTTAGAGATTGATGTGATTAAACTAAGTAATAAAAGGAGCAAAGCTGCTCAAGTGAGTGGCAGCACTTTGCATCATCCCAACATCACCGGGACCTTGGTGTCACTGCACTTGTGGTCGCATTGTTGGTGTCATGGGGGAGTTTATGTTTTTTTTTTTTTTTTCTTGTTCTCTTGTTTTTTAACAAGTGCTTTGTTTATCTGTTTGCCACTTTGGAGAACAATGTGCAAAGGGGTTCTACTTAGGATGTAGAACCTATTTATCTTTGTATTTCCAAGATTATATGATTTGGGTTAATTAATAAGCATACAAGGAGCTAGCTGCTTGATCTAACATGAATTAAAAATAAAGGAGAGCCATAGTGATTCATTATGGAGTTGTCGGCACCATGAAGATTCATTGTTGTCTTCAGCTCCTCCATAACTACTGCAGCCTTACCCCACTTCTGGGCATGTGCCAATGTGGACAGTGGATGGCACAGAGGAACTCATCTGCTGGGCATCTCCCTGAGTCGTTATTGAGAATCGGGTAACACTGAAGAGAGACTGATGGTGCTCACTGTGTATTTCCATCTGTGCCCCCCTTCACCACAGTGTGTTAGGGGTGTTTATGGGGATCAGTGAACACTGAGGGTGGTGGGCAATTCTCACTCATTCCCCAACCTGTAAGTGGGAAACATCTAAGGCTGTCTGCAGTTCAGCACCAAAATTTCTTATCAATGAGATGAAGTCTACGTGACATAAAGTTAAGCTTTGCAACAGTTCATGGTTATTGGCTTAGTCTTATTTACCACACTGCCCCATTGCACAACTTCCCGCTACATCTTGTTCCCAAATACTTGTTTTACTTCAAAAGAACCATCTAATCCATTACACACATTTTGCATATTATGCCTAACTGCAGTCACTGGAAAACACTAAATTTATTCTGTATCTTTGAATTTACATATCTGTGAAATTTCAAATAGATGTAATCATTCAGTATATGATCTGTGTTCTGGCTTAAGTTACCCAAACATCATTGAAATTAAGCTACCTTGTTACATGTATCATTTGTTCATCTTTAAGGATGAATGACATACCATTATATGTATATGCCAGAAATATTTAATCAACACCTCCATTTGTAGACATGTATTTTTCATTCTGCTAATATAATGTGACTGATTTATTTATTATCGTATGTTTTCCCGTATTTGACATCTCTTGTAAACACTTTAAACTCTCTATGAATGTGCTGAGTAATTGTGTCAGTGAGCTTTGTATTGTGGTGACAAAAATACCTGATCAAAACCAAAAGCCAGCCAGGCACAGTAGTGCATGCCAATAATCCTAGAGCTCATGAGGCTGAGGCAGGAGGATTGTGAGTTCAAAGCCAGCCTCAGCAACAGCGAGACACTCAGTGAGACTCTGTCTCTAAATGAAATACAAAATATGGCTGGGGATGTGGCTCAGTGGTTGAGTGCCCAAGTTCAATCTCTGGTACAAAAAAAAACAAACCAAACCAAAACAAACAAACAAAAAACCCAAAAAACAACTCGGATGAGGGAAAGCACATTTTTGGATCCTAGGTTCAGAGTTTCAGTTTAATCATTGGCCAATTCCATGGCTTTGTGCCCGTGGTGTGGGCACATTGAGGAACGATACTGCAGAGGGAAGCTGCTCAGGATGTGGCCGCCAGGAAGCAAAGACTGGGAAGGGGAAAGGAAATCTGAGGAAGATGACTGTTTCCAGGGCTTAATTCCATGGCTCACCTCCTCCAGCAATAGGCCCAAAACCTAAAGCTACCACCCAATCAATTCATTCAAACTAGGAGAGACTAGTTAAGTTGAAGGTCTCACAATCCAATCATTTTACATTTGCAAATTCCGGCCTCAACTCAGGAACTTTTGGGAGACACTTCACATCCCATCCATAACATTTCAACCCCAGACCTCCAAAACTCACGTCCATTTCACAATACAAAACGAATTTAGTCCATCTCCAAGGGTCCCATAATCTTTGCCCTGAAGTCCAAGTCCAAAATATCACCTGAAACTGAAGGTAAAACTCTTGGGTTGTAAAAGTCAAAAGCAAATTATATACATCCAATATCCACTGGTAGAATGTAAATCTCCCCATTCAAAAAGTAAATAACAAGGCTATGGAAAGAATGGATGGACCAGAGGAAATGCAAACCCAGCTGAGCAACCATAACTCCACATGTAATTTCACGTAGAACATCTAGGACCTTTGACTGCAAGATGCTATTTCCAGAGGGATTGACAATGCCTGCCTTTTCCCCCTTGCTGGAGGCAGAGCACAGGGCTCTCTTTTCCTTTGGCTTTCTCTGCAGCCAGCAGGATTCCTTGGTGGAGTTTATGCTACTTGCATCCATTAAATTCTGGGGATTCCATTCCAACTTTGGCTTCACCTTCACAGCTTCACACATCACCCTGTCAGGGGCAGCCTGCAGGGACAGTTTGCCTGACCTCCCAGGTCTTTCTAACAATGACAGTGGAAACTTCTGTGACCCCTAACATGAGCACCTTACATTCCTAAAGAGCCACAGACATGATGCCAAAATCTGCTGCCAACTCACACCGAAGCTGGGTCCCTGAAATTACTGCCCTGGTGGTTTCTGAATGTCTTTCTGGCTGAGTGTGGTAAAGCAACTTCCTGGGCCCTGTTTGCAAGCAGGGTGCCCCATAAGCCTTCTCAAGGTAATTTTCCCTTCTACATTCTTAAACATGCCATGGCTGTGGTCTTGCAAATTTCTTCAATGCCCTCAGCTCATTTTCAAATGTCTCTGGGTGAAATGCTTAATGTCTCTTTAGGTGCTGCTATCTCTTACAACCACACCTTCCTAGACCCTGGTTTTTTAAAAAATCCCTTTAAAACTCTGATCCAATCTGTTTTTTGACTTTAATAATATAAATATCTGCTTTCTTAGAATGCTATGTATCTCTGGCATTGATACAAATATTCTAAAACTTTACAAAACTTGGAAAAGTCTGAATGTCCTGGCATAATATTCTCTGTCAAGAATAGTATCTTAAAACATGCTATAGAAGAAGTTACTACAGGTAAATATATGTATGTGAAATGTGAAGCGATTATCTTATGCAATTTTAATTATGGTGGAATACTAGAAAACGAAAACTGAAAATAAAAGTAAAAGCACTTAACAGTAGAAAACTTCTGTAAAGATAGGGCTCCACATAATGCCTAACTTTTAAAGTCTTTATATCAGGTTGTTAGTACATTTTGTTTTTAACACTATCATGGAGTAGCCTAGTTTGTATTAACAGACATCTGAAATAAGAAAATAGTCAAGCAGCCCATGTGGTGTTCTAAAAATAAAAACAATACACTTATTTATATTTTCAGCATCACTCATTACCTGCCAAAATGAATGTGGAGGTTACAGAATCTAACATACTACGATAAAAAACAAAAACAAAAAGTGACCAATGAAGGCAGAAAATTGGACTTAAAAGACCTGATCTCAACTGACTTTAAAGTATTCATATAGGAAATAAATTCTTGATTTTGAAGGTACAAGGATAATTGTGCAATTTTATTTTTGGTTATATTTGAACTGTATGAATGGTGGGTCTGAATACAGAGAATTTTCATGGTCATGGTCTAATGTGGAGGTAAAATATACAGTAGTTGATGAGTTTGAGAGACTGCAACATGCTCTGGTTGCACAACAGTTAGGCATGCTGTGGTTTATATTTGTGAAGTTGGATGCCTGTGAAGAATGGTTAAATACATATTTCTAATATTTTAGTGTTTTATGTTTAGGTTATTTATTCTTTGTATCTAAAATTGAACAGCTACTGTGCTATATTGATTTTATTGGTAGTATTGAGCAGGCCTTGTTTCAGGATGAAACTAGTTGCAAAACTCACTATATTGGGCATAAAAATGTATTTTGTCATATACAAATAAAATGAATAAAAAAGAAGGAGTTACTACACTTTTTGTTGGCTGCTAAATTCTTATCAAATTTCTAACTATGGGGTGTCCTAAGTATTTTGTCTTCTGCAGTTTCAGTTCTACAACACACTGAAAAAACATAATCACCAAAAGGCTCTAACAAGTACTCTTAAATATAGTTTCCATAAAAGGGTAGACCTAATATTTCAGAAGAGCTCATTTCCCAATAAATATCTTTCTAATTTATATTAGTATAAAAATCTATACACATTTTCTTTGTGTATTAATATTTGTTCATGATTAATACACAAAGAAAATGTTTTTTGCTAAATTCTGCAGAAATACTCTACCACCCTCACATCTGCAGGGTTTTGCATTATTTGACACAAGATTTGACATATCATAAAGTCCTTATATCAATGTTTCCTGTTTTCATATCCTTTGCCACCTGTTTTCTTGACATAAAACCTCTTAAAACACACATTTAAAATACAAAGCTTTCATCAAGAAGGACACCCCCTCAGTAGAACTGGTGTTTGCTTTAGGTTTGAATCCATTCCACTCGTTGATTCTTGATTTTACTTTTTGCACTTTAGGATTCTTGTTAAGGAGATCAGGTCCCAAGCCAACAGGATAAAGATTTGGGCCTGCTTTTTGGATGGAGTCGAACTAAAAACTTCTTCTTTGTAAAAGAAACAAACAAAAAATGTAGTGGCAGCCTTCATAATGGGAGAAAATCTTTGCCACATGCACCTCAGATAGAGCACTGATCTCTAGGATATATAAAGAACTCAAAAAACTTAACACCAATCATCATCATAATAATAATCTAATCAGTAAAGGGACTAAGGAACTGAACAGATACTTCACAGAAGAAGAAATAGAACTAATCAACAAATATATGAAAAAATTTTCAACATCTCTAGCAATTAGAGAAATGCAAATCAAAACTACTCTAAGATTTTATCTCACTCTAGTAAGAATGTAAATTATAAAGAATACAAGAAACGATAAGTTTTGGCAAGGATGTGGGTAAAATGATATACTCATACATTGCTAGTGCGACTGCAAACTGGTGTAACCACTCTGGAAAGCAGTATGGAGATACTTCAGAAAACTTGGAATAGAATCATCATTTGACCCAGCTGTTCCACTCCTTGGTTTATACCCAAAGGACTTAAAATCAGCATACTACAGTGACACAGCCACATCAATATTTATAGCAGCTCAATTCACAATAGCTAAACTATGGAACCAACATAAATGCCCTTAAACAGATGAATGGATAAAGAAAATATAACATATATACACAATGGAATATCACTCAGCCTTAAAGAAGAATGAAATTTTGGTATATGCAGGTAAATAGATGGAGCTGCAGAATATCATTCTAATCAAAATAACTCAAATATTTTCTCTGATATGCAGATCCTGATCCATAATGGTGGTAGGGCTAGGGAAGAATGGAGGAACTTTGAATTGCACAGAAAGGAGTAAAAGGAGGAGAGGGGATGTGGAATGTGAAGGGTGATGGAATGATATAAACATTATTATTCTAGATACATGTATGATTGCATGACTGGTGTGACTCTGCATCTTGTATAGCCAGAGCAATGAGAAGTTGTGCTCCATTTGTGTAAAATGTGTCAAGATGCATTGAGTTGTCATGTATAACTAATTAGAACAAATAAAAAATACAATATATACAAAAATGTTGTTTATTATTTAATTACTTTCCAGCTTTTTACATTAAATTTAAAATTAAGTTATCTAGCCACCTGCATCATGTAAAACTTCAATACCATCCATTAGTATTCAGTGAGCTATAGCTGGGGAGTAAATGCATGTGAAGGTGGAGTTTGCAGAATTCATCTGGGGTCCTCTGAGTGTCCTTTGATCTAGCAGGGAACATTGGAGCAGTGAGAACCAGAAGCCATGGGATAGTCAAAGGGTCTGTGGATAATTTTTGGTTCAGAGGGAACAGGTTATAAAACCATCTGGGGGTGGGTGCTTCTATGAGAGAAACAAGAACACATGAGAATTGGAATGAGATTGGTACAAAATAAATGTTGCAGCATCTGGAACATGATCATGAATATCATTAAGATGATAGGAACTAGTAACTCTTTACCAGGAGGTAGGAGCTCAGAAGTTGTTCCCATGACAAGGCTGGTGATGCAATGGCCCTCTAGACAAAGAAAGTGACCTTCAGTTAAAAACAGAATAGAGCAGCAAATATTAAGATATTGCTAGCCAGGTGTGGTAATGCACACCTGTAATCCCAAGGGCTTGGGAGGCAGGAGGACACTGAGTTCAAAGCCAGTCTTAGCAACAGTAAGGAGCTCTTCAACTCACTGAGACCTTGTCTCTAAATAAAATAAAAAAAATAGGGTTGGAGATATGGCTGAGTGGACTAGTGCCCTTGAGTTCAATCCTTGGTATCAAAAAAAAAAAAAAAGATTTTTTCACATATAAATTCTCTGTCTCAAGGGACAATATCTCCTTCACAGACAAGGATATGGAAGATTTTACTAAGAATATGAATTTGGGGGACCTACAGTTAAATGTTTTAAAACATTAATGTCATTGTGACTATGTGGAGGCACAGCTTCTGAGTTTGTACTCTTGGGTGCAAGGGACAAGTCTCGACAGCATGGCTTGATGAGCCAGTTCCTAGGAGCAGGCTGACAGCAGGTGACCTCACCATGGGCCCCGACTTACTGGATCAAATGAGTTTCCTGAGCCAATGGTCAAGTTACTCTAGTTTTTTGGTTCTGCTTTCTGAGTAAGAACTTACAGGACCTCACGATTTGTTAGTGCAGCTAGTGATGTATAGAATATGCCCAGGGATAGAAGCATCCCAATTAGATGTGCACCACTGCTCGCTGAATCATGTGTGCATATCGATATTTACATGAAGGTCAATTCAAAAATTTTCTTATAATTTTTGTGATTCTATGGATGATGATACAGTTGTTCAACATTTTAAAAAAATGGAGACACACACTGTTTGGTCCAGTGTAATAGCATGAAAGACCACAGACTTCTGTAGAAGATTCCCCCAAGACAAGATGCTCTTCCACTCTAGGAGTCAGGCATCATGTCCAGAGTTTGGTCTGTCAGGTGAGCCTGTGTCCAGCTCTGTCTACTCATCAGGGTGTAAGTCTTATAGTCTTGGGACATCAGAACTCTAAATCATGGCATGTAGCACTTTTTCTTAATGTAGCATGCCTTATTTACATTGGAATTGAATACGATCTAGGGTATAAGATGGGGTGCAAAACTTCCTTTCAGAAATTAAACTTTTGGTGGTGTTTAACCTGGGAGTGACTTTTCTCCTCCCAGAGTCACTTCTTTTATGATGAGAATGGAAAATGCAAGGCCAGTATCAGTCCTGGATGTTTTAAGGGTTGATGTGAATGTAAGAAGCAATCTCTGGGAACTACCCCTGCCTGGCCTAGGAGCAGGAAGCAACATTTGCTCAGTGGCTGGGAACACATACCAGTCCATGTGGAAATGCAAGTAATTCATTTTTGGAAAAATACCTCTTTGGAATTGTCTAATAGCACAGTGTGGGCCTCACTTCTCGGGGCTGGTGTTTTACTAGAAGGAGAGACTTCAAGTAGAAAGATCAACAAACTGAACTACAGATAAGCAGGAAACTCCAACTAAGGAGTTTACTGTGAGGTTCCCAGATGGAAGATTTGAATTTTGTACACTGACATCCAGAGTCCTTCCCTAAGCCCCATTATTGTGAAAATCTGGAGAAGTGGCTAAACTCTACAAAAGGCCCACGTGTTATTTCAGCCGTCACACTCCATTCTGGCTTTTACTTACTGGGCCTTACAGAATTGTGGTCACTTCCACCCGGGGCATTTTCATCTAAAATGCTGTTTCATGTTTGAATGGAGTTATTGAGGGAAATAAATAATTTCCCCCAAGGTCCTGGTAACAAATGGATCTTGATGGAACTCAAACAGAAATATGGACAAGCACAACATTGGCTTGACAGTTTTAGACAGATCCTGAGTCAAATCAAACCACATGTGTCTTTTTCATGGAGAAAGTAGGAACATTAAGAACAAGATGGTAAGAGTGACAGGAAAGAAGAGCTCCAATTGGTAAAAACACATTAATGCAACCAAAGTTTTAAACAGGAGGACAGAAATTAAGACCCATGTATAGAATATTATAGTATAATAATTTTGTGATTTACACTATTATTTCTATTCATCCTTTATAAAATGACATTAGGTTGAACTGTAGAAAAAGAGAAAGCAGTGACATATTTAAGACTTACTTCAGATATGAGACTACCTGCTGAGCTATGAAAACAACACCCACATTTTGGCAATAATACATTTTATTCCAGGCACAAATATAAATAATAAAGACCATTCTGAATAAAAGGTGTTTTTTCTCTGTGTCCCTCTGCATGAGAGAGGGTACAAATGTATAAATTCAAATGGACACTCTAGGGAGAGCAGCCAGGAGGTCTCTTGAGGTTTGTATTGAAGACACTTGATACAGAAACCACTGACCATGCCTGCAGTGCATGGTGGAGAAGACTCTGAGCATGCTCTGGAGCAGACAGGCTGCTGTTGGCTGCCAGGATCAGTATGGCTCCAGCCTCTGCTGTAGAAAACCCTGTTTTCACACTGTGCTTGCTGTAGCCAAGAATCTCAATGCATCCCTCCAAGGAAAAAGCCCACTGGACAACTGGATTTGCTCCAGCCCTGAGCACAGGCCTCCCACCTCCACAGAAGCCATCATGACTAGGAGGGGCAGGCCCCCACCTCACTTGCCCCACTCTGGAGAGTGCTGGATGAATGTTGTGTTCATGAGGAGTCTGCGGCTGGCTCTGCCCTGAATGATGCTGCTGGCCTCTCTGAGGTCCTGAGGGATGGGAGGAAAAACAATTCCAAGAGTCCATGGACAGTCCAAGGCCAAGAAGGACAGGATTCCATGGCAGGTGATAGTGCTCCTCTCCCTCCATGGCCTGCATGGAGGTCAGCACTGTGACCCCTGGACCCCTCTGGGGCTCCAAGAAGCAGATTCCTCTTCCTCATTATTCTTAAATTTCTTTCCTGATTTCTTAATCATTCCTTCATAAATATAAAAACAGAGGAGTCCTTTTCATCTGGGATCCCTCGCCTGTGGAACACTGCTGATGGATTGAAGAGAAGGTGTCCATCCACAACATTCTTTCTCCATTAAATTTGTTTCTAGGCATCTGACTTGGTATTCTTTCATAATACTTTTTATATTCTGTACTTTCTTCCTAGACATAGGGAAGGTTATACTAGAAATGACAGTTAACCTGTGAAAACTAGACTGATCACCAGTACATCTGAGATTGGTCTTATTTTAGAAGCTACATTGTTCTGATGACCAACGCCAAGTCCTGCTCAGTACATCTCAGGTGAAATGTACATAGTGGAGTGGAGGCTGCTGGCCTTGGCCAGGGTCTGCTGAAGATCATGAGTGAGACAGGGGGATGATGCTCATGGGTCATTCTAGACCGTCCTTCATTAGGCTTTCCTCTGTGGCTTATCATAATCAGTGTTCCTTCCCTGTGCTGGGCTCTGGACCTTAGTTTGGTCTGTACCAATATGAATACAAAAGGTAAAAGATCCCTTTGTAACTTTTGAATTTTGAGGAATTTAGGATCATTCTCTAGCTGCACAATGGTGACCAAGTCAAATACTCAATCCTGTTCCTGGACATTTCCCTTCTTTTCATTGTCCGTGGGACTTAAAGTCAAATAGGGTGTATAGACATAATAAGTAATGTTATCTCTACTGCAGATGAAGTCACTTACATTGTACTCTTTTCCTAGCCTCGGAGCCCCCTGGGACCATAAAGTAACATGCCTGCTTATTGGGTCTTTCAATCTCACAGACCTAGTGGCCTAAAGACCAAGGTGCCCATCATTACTGATGGCTGTAGATACAGGGTCTTTGTTTGTTCTCTCTTTTTCTGGATAAACACAGATTTATTTTCTTCCTTATTTTTCCTTTAGGACAGGCACAAGTTGGGGGATGACTAGCTAAAGACAACTTGGAAAAGTCCATATTGAAATGAAGACCACAGGATAATAGCTCTGATCAGAATATAGGCCAACATTCTCTATAAAATCTAGCAAAGCAAATCCAGCAGCTCTTCCGATGGATTATAGAACACATTCGTGTGGAATCTCTCCCAGGATACAAAGAAGCCCCTACAGAAGATCACCAACAAATCCCATGTCATTTTAACACAGCAAAGGGCAAAACATCCATCAGTGGACGCATGGATTTTTAAAGTGCTGGTGTATACATATAATGGACAGTTATTCATCCCTTAAAAATGATATAGTGGTAAATGCTACAATGTGAAATAATTTTGAAAACATCAGGCTGAATCATGTGATAAAAACAACACACATTGATTTATTCTAGTCAAACAAAATGCTTGGGACCTATAAATTTAAAAAATGGAGATTATACACAGTGGTTTCCAGTGACTGTAATTAATGATAAGCAGAGATAGTGTTTTTAATGGATTAGATGGTTCATTTGAAGAAATACAAATATTTGGTAACAAGATGTAGTTGGATGCTGTGCAATTTTGAAATATAGTATATAACACTGAATTGATAACTATGGAAGTTACCAATGTTAACTTTATGTCATGTGGATTTCATCTCAAGGATAAGAAATGTTGCTGCTGACCTGCAGATACTGTTAGAGGTTTCCCACTTACAGGTTGGTGAGTGAGTGAGAGTTGCCTACCACTCTTAATGTTAACTGATCCCCGTGAACACCTCTCACGCACACTGAGGTTAAGGAGGGCATAGATAAAAACACACACAATAAGCACCATCAGTCTCTCCTCAGTGTTACTTGATTCTCAGTAATGACTTACGGTGATGCCCAGCAGAGGAGTTCCACTATGCCATTTACTGTCCACCCTGGCACATGACCAGGTCCTCTCTCTTGGGCTCTGGAGGTGCTGCTGCCTGGTGGTGTGCTCAGGCCTCCTGCTGTCTCTGCAGGCTGAGCTCTGGGCTCCCAGGGGCCCTGCTCCCACTGGCCAGGCACCAGGTTCACATAAAGCAGAGATGACTGAGGTTCCCACATCCCACATGGTACGGAGCTGGCTGGACTGACCCATCTGGTTGCAGACACAGTGGATGGGAGATGCCAAGGAGAGACAGAGTTCTGCTCCCAGTTCGAAAACGGGCGACACTCAGGAGTGAGTACTTGGCAGTTAGAGTCCAAACTCTTCTGAGCCTCATTTTGATTCTACTCAGCAAATTGCCATCTCATTCATATTGTGAGGTATCCCAGGAAGTGCTTCGTCAATTCTGGAAGAACAGGCACAGAGAAGTCTTGTAAACAGTGTAGTATTTGCTGTGTTTTCTAGTGCTTTCCTATTAGTGTAACTGGAATGCTGTAGATGTATGAACATTGTTTTCAAGTATATAATGTGATCTCTCTTCATGATGCCTCTTTTTGGTTTAAAGTTATGCTTTTCAAATTATTTTATTGACCTCACACTTAGAAAATGCACAGAAATATCTGCACAGATAAGAGAGGTGGCCAGGAATACATTCATATCATGACAGAAAGAAAATTGCCAAATAGTTGAATTCATTTAGCAAATGATATTCTTATTTTTCAGTAGCATTGAAAATAAAACTTCTAATATCCTATAAAATTGTCATTGAAGCATTTTGAATTCACCAACTTCACCTTTCTGTCATAATGACAATTATGATTCCTTTTCAATAATTTTTCTCATTTTATACTAAAGGTATATCAGGTGTGATGAGGATTGTGTGTTAGTGGTAAAAATATAAAAATACAGTGGTGCAGCCTTTGAAAGCACATTTTCAAGCTCAGGATGTGATAAGTGCTTCTTAGCATTCCCCAATGACTGATCAACAGCATTAATTCATAATTGCTAATACAGAAAAATGTAATTTAGAAAATGATCAATTCCTATCTCTTACAACCCAAACAATGCTTTGCATTTTTACTTGCAATCCATTTCCCATACACTTCTTTATTTTAAGCACTATCAAGAGAAATACCCAAAGTGAAAAATGTCAGCTGTCCCCACTTACAGAGGGAAGCACTTGGAGCAGTCTCTCTACATACTTCTGGCATTAAACATATGCTAATATTACCTTTACTTATTTTTCAGACCCTCAAGATATTTGATCTTGGTTTTCTTTATGCTCCCACCTTTTGGGTTTTCTAAGGGAAGTTTCAACAAGCATTTTTCACCCAAAAAGGAGAATGTAGTCCTAAACACTCTAAAATTATGGAGGTCAAACTACAAAAATTAATGCCTATTTGTTATTTCTCAAAATATAGGCTCATAAAGTATTCATATTTTCAAGATCTGAAGGAATACTCTGAGGACCTATGAAAGTTAGGTGATGATTCATGTATTTACTGTATCACATCCATAGTCTGAAGTTTTCTAGGAGACTCATCCATGAGAAAATTAAGTTAAATTTAGAGAAGTTTTCACGTTGTAGTTAAGCCACATAAGCAAAGAAGGACATCAATTAAGTTGATATAATTCAAACTACTTACTAGAGAAATTACTAAATTCTGTTGCAAAAACAAAGACAGTGAATGGGTTAGTATTAAAAAAGTGAAACAAAGAAAATGTCTCAAGTGATTCTACACCAGCTTCCAAATCCTAACAGATAGTTGATTTTCCAACTAATATTTGTCACTAATGCCTGGGGTTGGTCAGCAATCACCCATGAAGTGCCCAGAAGTCAGTATAGAAGGGGAAAAAGCTGCTGGTTTTTAATATGGAATTATCTCATCACTCATCACATTCTCAATTTGTCATATATATTTACACCTTATATATTGTGTTACTATATTTGTCCTCTAATGGTAATCAATTCATTTTAAAATAACAATAATTTTTCTTCTTTTCAAATCCTCAAGGTCTGAAATACCTGTCACCATATTTATGTCCTTAGTAATATTTGATGGGTAGTACTGCTTTAAAGACATCTCGATTTGCAAGTGCACTTGACCTCACACCACCTTGCACTGTGTGTGCTACAGCAGTGCAGAAGGGGCAGAGCCTGCTTGGGAGCTCTTCACCTGTAAATCTGTGGCATAAAGAAAGTCAACCTAAGTGAGTGGTCTGAACAATGCCACCAGGTGATAGGTTATTAACCACTGCAGGAAGTCATGCACTGCTACTGAAAGGTAAAATGATGGATAATACAAGGTCCCAAATCAAGGAATTTGCACCAGTTTACTTGGGGTGATGAATATATATTGATTGGCTGAAAGGTTGTATACCATGTTGATTTCTAAAACTCAACAAAATTGGAAGAATAATTAGAGATTATAAAGAAGGTTTCAGAGTAAAGATTCCAGTGGAGTCTCCTTTAAAGCCCACTACCTACTAAAGGGAAATAGGAAATTAATACATCATAGTAAAAAAAGTCAGCAGTGAACAAGAGAGTCCCTCAGGATGAATGTCAGGTGTGTGTCAGGAGGAACAGATTGCAGGTAGACTGACCGCTTGAACTTCACACTCACCACAAATTAATAGCAACCTAGCTGAGTCTGACCACCCACCTATTACCCTGGGAGACACACAGACTTCCAGAGGAGCTCAGGCAGGATTAGAAGGAATGTCTTTTTTCTAAGAGCATGTGTGGTTAACCTGACAAGGTGCTGAGGAGGACCCCAGTTTGCAGAGGGTTGAGGAGATGAAGATGCAGGTGACTCAGGAGTGAACTGGACTGAACTGCTATCAGAAGTGTTGAAACTATGAGCAAAACCTTCCTTCTAGGGTTTACAGCCAGTTTCAGTTTGTGGGATTGTGACATTGCTAAGAAGCAATATAATAGAAGGTGTCACCAAGACTAAGGCAAATTATGTTTTGGACAAAAGAAGCTTCAACTTCATGGTGCTGAACATGATATAAAAATATAACAAGGTAAAGGTAGAAGCTTAGGTCAATGTCAGTTGTGCTGGAACCTAGAGGTTGAAAAGACATTATGCTGCTCAGTTGGAGAGGAAAAAGCCTCAGTGGGGGCTGGAACTGGTCTGGCTGTGCTCATGTGGTCATAAGACAGCACCATACATGTCCTGGGGAGCAGCAGGGAGAGTGGGGGACTGCAGGCAAGTCCAAGTGCAGTCAGGTCACCTCAGTTTTCACAACACTGGACCTGTGAGCCTGGGTGGGAAAGTGAATTCTTGAAATGCTTTCCAAATAAGCCCAATTTTTTCGTGTTCATGGAGATATATTCTCCACCATTATGAATAGTTTCCTATATATTAAAAAAAGTAGAAATTAATTATTATTTACATTATTAAGTGTGAATACAATAGCAAATTAATGTGGAAATTATATTCATGCACTAAAATGAAGGTAAATAAATTGGAGAATATTAAAGAATGCACTGTCAGGCAGGTGGCCATGAAGGAGAAGAGGGGAAAACCCCTGGAAATGATCCACATGGGAGTCTCAGGAGGTCAGCAAAGGCCTGATGGGGAGCTGAGGACAAGCCCTGCAGGTAACACCCAGACCCTGGTCAGCAGACCTCCACATCTGCACTGGGAGGTGCACTCTGCTCAGAAATGAGTAAACATATCAGAAAACCAAGAGTGACCTTCCTCTGCAGGGAAAGCAACTGCCAAATATAAGAAAAATACTTTGAATAAGAATATGTAAAGTAATTGCATTTTTTCAAATGATCATTATTGTCAATGGATGTTTTTTAACACATGTTAGACAAGTGCTCTATGACTGAGCAACAATCCCAGCCCCAAGTAATTGTATTCATTGCGTTCTTTTTTTTCTTCCTCCCTCTTATCTCTTCTTCTTCTCAGAAAACCAGAATTTCCAGCAAATGGCCAATGCCACCATGGTAACTGAATTTCTCCTCCTGGCCTCTCCTGATGGCTGGGATCTGAGTTTCCTCTATTTCACAGTATTCCCAATTACCTACGTGGGTACCTCGTTAGGGAACCTTCTCATCGTCACTGTCACCACTGCTGACCAGAACCTGCACACACCCATGTACTTCTTCCTCAGGAACCTGTCCATCTTGGACATGTGCTACATTTCCATCACTGTCCCCAATGCCTGTGTCAACTCTCTCACTGGCAACAGGGCCATTTCAGTGGCTGGCTGTGCAACACAGATCTTCTTGGTCATTTTCTGTGCATATGTGGAGATGCTATTTCTCACCATCATGGCCTGGGACCGCTATGTGGCCATCTGCCAGCCCCTCCAGTACCCGCTCATCATGAACCCCCAGTTTTGTGTCCACGTGACCCTGGCTTCCCTGCTCAGTGGTCTGCTGTATGCAGTTGTGCACACGGGGAACACATTCCGGCTGTCCTTCTGCCAGTCAAACGTGGTGCACCAGTTCTTCTGTGATGTCCCCTCTCTGCTGAAGCTCTCCTGCTCTGACACCACCAGTAACCTGGTCCTCCTTCTTGTCTCTGCTGTGTTGATTTGTGGTGGTTGCTTCCTTTTTATTGTGATGTCATATATTTGCATACTTTCTGCTGTGCTAAAATTTCCCACTGGGAACTCATCGAAGGCCTTCTCCACCTGCACCCCTCATATCCTTGTTTTTTCCATGTTCCTCAGTTCTGGTGCAGGTGTGTACCTGAGGCCTTCAGAAGAGTCTCACACACTCCAGGACATGGTTCTCTCTACCTTTTACACCATGGTTCCTCCCTTCCTGAATCCTCTCATCTACTGTCTCAGGAACAAACAGGTAAAGGAAGCTATGAGGAGAATAATGCAAAGACAGTTGTTCTCAGGGAAATGATAAAGATGTGTTTCAGCATCATCCTAATTTCTGTGAGTAAAGGTTCAAGATTAGGTCGAATGCTCTTCATATTGGGGTGACACAAGTTAAACTGCCTACTCTGAGGTCACTTTGTTTGAATATGAATTTTTTTATTAATTTATATTTTCATTTACCTTATTAATTCATGAATCCTTTATAAAATGTGTAATTTAATCAATGAGTCTTTTAATTACTAAATATAATTTAATATATTTATTGAAATCATTTGTGGAGCCATGCATTAAAGATTTATCAAATACATTAGAGTACCTGTATCAAGTACTGTCACAAAGAAAACATTACCAATCAAATCTGAAGAAAACTTACACTCATAATCTGCTATTATTCAGAGAAGTGTCAAGCAAATTTCTAGGCACTGTGGTACCTAACTGTATCAATTTAACTACTTTGAATATATGCAATAATTAAATCCTAAAGAAGTTATAACCAATCTATTTGGAATATGAGAAGAGTAATTTCTTGTCTATGAATAAACAGGGCCATGTGTACCACACCCTGTGTCCCAACAGTCAAATCCATCCACAAGGAAGAGCACCCAGTGCTTTCTTGGCAGTGGCTGCTGCCAGTCTGTTATTATGTCCATGAGTGACTCAGTGTGGGGGACAAAGCCTGCAGCATGACTTGCAGGTCAGCTCTGATAGTTTACCTCCCACACATCTTACTTTTGTGACATCTATGCTAACGTGTCATGCCTGAAAATTATGACATGATGGACCATTATTCTTTGGCCTAAATGTCTGACCTGGGTCAACTCTTAAATCTCCCCCAGTTTACTGTACTCCTTAAAGTACATCTGTCTGTACTTGTTCCCTAAAACCTTATGGCAATGTATGTGCTCTGTTTATTATTATTATTATTATTATTATTATTATTATTATTATTATTATTATCATTATTCTTTTTTTAACCAAATATTGAACTTAAGGCCTCATCCCCAGCCCCTTTTTTGTGTGTTTTACTTAGAATGGGGTTTTGCTAAGTGGCTTCAGGCCTTGCTCCATTGCTAATGCTGTCTTGGAACCTCTGATTCTCCTGCCTTAGCCTCCTGAGGCACTGTGATTGCAGGCTTGCACCACCACACCTGTCTTGGGGCAGTCTTTCATCACCTCCCACAAGTTATTTCTCCCCAAGTATTCTAATGTCCTCACAGGTATATACTTTGATAATTATCAATAATAACTGACATATTCTTAAGAACAAGTTTATCTAGGATTACTTATATAACACAATGAAAAAAAATATTTATATAATATCACATTCAAGATTTTAAATTACAAATTCTGAAAACCAATTTGTTCACCATTACACTAATATAAAAATATGGAGAAAAACATAAATATACTTATTACCTAAGGAAATACAAAATAATAAACATATATGACTAATTGATGAATACACTTATTAAAGTTTTTAGGCAAGGAAATTCTTGTGGTAGGAGCAGATGAGCACCCCAACACTGACTGCTGCAGGAAGCCTTGAATTGCTTAACAGGATCCAAACATCCCCACACTGTGTCCCATGGCTTCTGCCAGAAAAAAAGACCTTCAAAGAACCCCAGAAAAATTCTGTACACTCTACATTTATATGCATTTCCTGTACAAATATAACTTACTAAATCCTAGTGAGTGGCATTGGACATTTTATATAGATGAGAAGGCTAGTTAAATTAATTTTAAATGAATGTAAAAAATTAAAAAGAAATTAAATTATATACACCAATTCTTTTTTGTATAGATGGTAATTTTTTAATTTGTTCTAATTAATTCATTTTACATGGCAGCAGAAGGCATTTTGACACATTATACATAATTGGAGCACAACTTCTCATTCTTTGGCTGTACATGAGGCAGAGTCATGTATGGAGCAATCACACATGTATATAGAATAATAATATCCTCATTCCACTGTCTTCCCACCCCAACTCCCCAACACTCACTCCCCTCTGTCCAATTTATAGTTTCTCCATTCTTCCCTAGCCCTCCCACCATTACAGATCAGCATCTATCAGAAAAAAAACATTGGGCTTTTGGTTTTTAGGAATTGGCTTATTTCCATCAGCATGATATTCTGCAGCTTTGTCCATTTACATGCAAATGCCATTATTTCATTCTTCTTTAATGCTCAGTAATATTCCATTTATATATATCACATTTCCTTTATCCATTTTGTTGAAGGGCACCTAGGTTTGTTCCATAGTTTAGCAATTGTGAATTGAGCTGCCATAAATATTGATGTGGCTGTGTCACAATAGTTTTCTGACATTGTCCTTTGGATATAAACCAAAGAGTGGGATAGCTGGGTCAAGTGGCGATTTGTAGAAATTCTGTGTTTGAGATTGGGTTTCTGATAAACTTCATGACTGTGGCACTTTGGTGGCTAGGAAGTTTCTGTGCAAAGGCGCAGAATGCCTGGCTGCTAGAAAACTTGCATGTTAAAGCCAAGGGATGTCTGGCCACTGTAGCAATGCTCTTCCCAAGGGTTTCCATCTTGATCTTAGGCACATAAATCCTGGGAATAGAAGAATTTGTTGGCTAGATAACTACCATGTTTCATCAAGCTCCAGTGCTCCTGGAGCTGCCCACCTAATAGTAACTTCAGACAACGGACTTTCTTGAGAACTGCACAAAGCTCCTGACATGGCATATTGTAACTGTGAAATGTAACTGCAGAATAAGCAACATTCTTGATACTCTAAACAATAATCTGGTTATGGTACTAATGATCTAATTTTAACCTATTGTTATAAATAAATGTGGCCGCTTGCACAAGGAGCCACTCTGCCTCCTTTCCTGCTCTGCACCTTGTTGTCTCCTTTCTTTGAGATTATTTACAGTGGTTCCATTCTAAATTTTCTGCAGAATATCCATACTGCTCAGAGTATTGCACCAATTTTCAGTCCCACCTGCATTGAATGAGTGTACCTTTTTACTCACCTCCTCACCAATGCTTATTTGTATTATGATAATTTCCATTCTGATTGGAGTGAGATAAAATCTTAGAATAATTTTAATTTACATTTCCCTAATGGCTACAGAGGTTGATCATTTTTCATATATTTGTTGATCAATTGTGTTTCTTCTTCTGTACAGTGTCTGTTCAGAAAATTAACCTATTTGTTGATTGGATTATTGTGGGTTTTTTTTTTTCCTCTCTTTTTTTGAGTTAAGTTTTTTGAGTTCTTTATATATCCTGGAGATTAGTTCTCTACCTGACTTGCATGTGGTAAAGATTATCTCTCATTATATAGGATGTCTCTTTATGTTATAGGTTTTTTCTTTTCTGAGAAAAAGCTTTTTAGTTTGACTCCATTCTAAACGTTGGCCCAAATTTTTATCATGTCAGCTTAGCACTGGACTTCCTTAACAAGACTCATAAAAAAAAAATCAAGACTGAACAAGTGGCATGGACTCAAACTAAGAAGCAAACACCTGTTGTATTGAAAGGTGTCCCTCTTGATAAAATCTGTTGGATATTTAACACCTGTTTTAAGATGTTTTGTATCATAAGATCTGGTACCAAAAGATATGAAAAATGGAAACATTGGTGTAAGAACTTTGGGACATCTCAAATCTTTTGTAAAATAACACAAAACCCTGGAGGTGCATGAGAATGTTACAAAATTTCTGAAGAATTTACAAAAACATTTTCTTTGTGTATTAGTCATGAACAAAGAAATATATTTTTATAGGAATATAAATTATGTGAAAGATATCTATTGGAAAGTGAGCTCTTCTGAAATATCAACCCTACCCTTTAAGGAAACAATATTTAAGAGTAATTGTTAGAGACTTTATTGTGATTATGTTTTTCAGTGCTTTGTAGAATCAAAACTTCAGAAGACAAAAGACTTAGAACAACACATAGTTAGAAATTTGATGAGAGTTTAGCAACCAACAAGAAAATGTAGTAACTTATTCTATGTGTTTTATGGTAATATTCATGACTGAGACTATTATGCCAGAATACTCAGACTTTTCTAAGTTTTATTAAGACTTTAGAATATTTAAATTAATACCAGAGATATATTGCATTGTAAAAAAGCAGTTGTTATATTAGTAGAGTTAAAAAACTAATTGGATCAGAGTTTTAAAGGGATTGTTTAAGAAACTAGGGACAAGAAAGGTGTAATTGTAGTAGATACTAGCACCTAAAGAGATGCTAAGCATTTCACACAGAGACATCAGGAAAGTGGCTGAGAGCATCTAAGGAATTTTATTATTCTTTTTGAGGTACTGGGGATTGAACTGAGGATCATTCAACCACTGAGGCATATCCCCAGCCCTATTTTTAATTTTAGTTAGAGACAGGGTCTCACTGAGCTGCTTAGTACTTTGCTGTTCTGAGACTGACTTTGAACTCGCAATTCTCCTGCCTCAGCCTCAGGAGCTGTTGGGGTGATATGCATGTACCACAGTGCCTGGCTGTTTTTTGTTTTTGTTCAGGTATTTTTGTCACAGCAATGCAAAGCTCACCGAAACAGGTTCTAAACATAATCTTACAGAGTGTAGAGTGTTTACTAGAGAAGTCAAATATAGCAAAATATAACATAATCAAACATTCAGTCAAATTATACTAGAGAATGAAAAAAATATCCACAATTAGATATGTTGATTAAAATATTTCTGGCATATGCAAATAATGGTTTTTCATTCATCTTTCAGAAATGAACAAATGATACAAGCTACAAGGTGGACTAATTTCAATGATGTTATACTCACTTCAGCCAGAATAAACATCATACACTGAGTGACTTATTTATATGCAATTTCACAAATATTTAAATTCAAAGATACAGAATACATTTAGTGTTCTCCAGTGACTGAAATCAGGGACAATGTGTGTAATGGGTTAAGTGGCCAATTTGAAGTAAAAAGTATTTTGGAGAAAGTTGTAGCTGGAAATTGTACAATTATTCAATGTGGTAACTCACACTGACTTGAGAACCATAAACTGTTACAAAGGTTAATTTTAAATCATGTGGATTTCATCTTAATGATAAGAAACTTTTGCTGCTGAACTGGAGGTAGTTTTAGATGTTTCCCTCTTACAGGTTGGTGAATGAGTTAGAGTTGTCCACCACTCTTAATGTTAACTAATCCATACAAACACCTACAGCTAACTCACACTGAGGTGAAGGAGGGCAGAGATGAAAACACATAGTGAGCACCATCAGTCTCTCCTCAGTGTCATTAGTTTATCAATAACGACTAAAGTCAATGCCCAGCAGAGGAGTTCCCATGTGTCATCCACTGTCCATGCTGCCACATGGCCAGGTCCTCTCTCCTGGGCTCTGCAGATTACACTGCCTGGTGGTGGGCTCAGGCCTCCTGCTGTCTCTGCAGGCTGAGCTCTGAGCTCCCTGGGGCCCTACTCCCACTGGCTAGGCACCATGCTCACATAAAACAATGGTGACTGAACTCTCCACATCCCACATGGCACTGGGTTGACTGGAAAGATCCACCCTGGCTGCACACACAGTGGATGGGAGAAGCCAAGGAGAGATGCAGTACTGCACCTATCATGGAGAACAGGTGACACTCTGGAGTGAGTACTTGGCATTTAGAGTCCAAATGCATCTAAGATTCATAATTATTCTGCTCTGTCAATTGCAATTTCATCCAAAGAGTCAGCTAGCCCAGGAAGAGTTTGGTGAATTCTGAGAAGAACACAGGAAGCACATGGAGTCCTTATAACTGCATTATGATATTTGCTGTGATTGCGACTGCTGCAATAGGAACACAGGGACCTTGGGGACATCTGCATGGTGTATGAAAGTAAAGTGTGTAATAGTTCTTTGTGTTGCTTCTTGTTGGTTTAAAGTTCTTTTTTTCAGATTACTTTAACTTTTACTTAGATAACACCCAAAGTAGTTTGCACAGAAATTCCATAGAATACTAACAAATAAATTCACATTAAGACAACAAGAATAAAATGCAAAACATGGAATAGGATATGTAGGTAGATAGGAATGATATTATATAGCTGATACACATGCACATAAGTCAATTACTGTAGGAAATATATTTAATCATGTAGGAAAGATTCATTGAAATATTTTGAATATTAATCTCCTTCCTTTGTTTTGTTCAAAAATACATTTTTCAATTATTCCATTGCTTGTTTGTTTGGTGTCAAGGATTAATCCCAGCGCTGCTCAATTATTGGGCAACATTCCACCACTTTTGATTATTTATTCTGAGATAGGATCTTGAAAAGTTGCTGAGGCTAGCTTTGAACTTGAAATCTCTCTGTCTCAGCCTCTTAAGCTGCTGGGATTACAGACATATACCACCATGCCCAAGTTTTCAATTATATCCTTAAGTTTTTATAGTAAATATATATTATGTATGACTAAGAGGATGTGTGTGTTCAGTGGTATAAATATAAAAATAATGTTGTGCAACATTTGGAAGCATATTTTTATTTTCAGAATATATGTGACTTAGCATTTTAATGGCTTATCAGAGACACTAATCAATAATTCCTAATATGGAAAATATAATTTAGAAAATACTTTATTTTGTGTCTTCCAACCAAATAATATTTGCAGTTTTGAAGTGCTCTATTTATTATACAAATCATTATTTGAAACACTATCAAGAGAAATTAAAAAGAGAAAACTCTCAGCTTTTACCACTTACAGAGAAAGAACTTGGGTAGTTCCTCTTCATGTTCCTGGAGTTAAAACATGCTAGTTCTCCTCACACACATTTTGCTGACTCTCACTTCTACCAACCCTTTCTGTTATTTACACCTTCATCTTATTGTCTTTATGAGAGAATTCTCTATAGGCATTTTTGCCCCTTAAATAAGAATGTAGTATTGAATCACACCAAAATATTAAGGTCAATCTATGCAACCTAAGCCATACTTTTATTTTTAAAATGCAGGTTTAGAAAGACATCCTATGTTTAGAATTAACTGAAATTATTTGAGGCCTTCTGTAAAAAATAGATGGTGCTTTGTATATTTATTTTATTGTATCTATACACATGACTTTGGATTTGTGCTCCATAAATGGAAGTTTTTGAAGACTGATACATGAAAAAAGAAAGTCAAATTCAGAAGAATTTATCAAACCATAGCTAAATCACACAAAGGAGGACATCAATTAAGTTAATGTAATTCAAGCTGGTTTGTGGAGAATGTGCTAAGTTCTATTGGAGAAGGAAAGGCAGTATTTGGCTTACTTTAGAAAACAATAATAAAGAAAGAAAATGTCTCTGTAGTCCTATACACCTTCTGGATTTGAACCCATGTTGACATCCCATCTGTTTGTGACAGGATGTCCTGGGGTGATCAACATGAGCTCCTGTAACTCCTGGAACCCAGATTAAAGGGTAAAACATCTGGCAGATTTCCTTATTAGTTAGTATCATCATATATCACATTCAGAATTATTCATATTAATTTGAATTTTATATATGTACCATTTTATTTTTTGCTTCACAGTACTCAAATCACGTTCTTTTAAAAAACAATCTTTTACTAAAACTCAGTATCTGCAGCAGATTTTCCCATATTATAAATCATTAGTAAATATTTGTCAAGATTGCCTGCTTTGAAACAACCTTTCTTTCTGCACAGTTGTGGGGTATGTTATTTCAAATGAACACACTGTATTTCTTACAGAAGTGAAGAAAGGACATCACTGATTTAGAATGTATTCACTTATAAATTAGTGGAATAAAGAAACTTAGATCATGTTAGCAGTTAGACAATTGTGTTACATTGCATTTTTCATTAACTACTATGCATGAAGTCACTTACTTTCTACTAAGAGAATAAAAAGATGAATGATACAAGGTCCAAAATCAAGGAATTTCTATACCAGTGATTTTGGTGATTAGTACATATAGATTTACTAAAAGGTAAAATAACATGTCAACTTCTAACACTAACAGAAATGTATAAGAAAAATTAGAGGCTAAAAAAGGGTCTCAGAGAAAAAGTTGCATTTCAGTCTCTTTAAAGAGCAGTATATACTAATGGTGAAAATTAAATCAATTATGTCTTGGTAGAAAAGGGGCTCTGTCAACAAGATCCAGGATATGGTGTGAACAAGGAGGTCACTGAAATGTGAGTTTGGGTTTGTGTCAGGGAGGAATGGTGGATGGGACTAGCAAAAGATTGCAGGTAGACTAAGTAGGACCCCTTGAACGTCACCTACACTGTAAAATTAACAGCAATGTTCACGAGTCTGGCGACCCAATAATGACCTTGGGGGACATTCACATTTTCAGAGGAGCCCAAGCAGGCTCATCAGGTAGGTTTCTTTTCCAAGGGTGAGTATGGTTAACTTGGCAAGGTGCTGAGGCGGACCCAGGTTGCAGAGGGCTAAGGAGATAATAATTTTGGTGACAAAGGATTGAACCAGTCTGAGGTGCTGCAGGAGTGCTATAACTATGAGCAAAACATTCTTTTTAGGGTACGCAGCAAATGGCCAATGCCACCATGGTAACTGAATTTCTCCTCCTGGGCTCTCCTGATGCCCGGGATCTGAATTTCCTTTATTTCACAGTATTCCCAATTACCTACCTGGGTACCTTGTTAGGCAACCTTCTCATCATCATTGTCACCACTGCTGACCAGAATCTGCATTCGCCCATGTACTTCTTCCACAGGAACCTGTCCATCTTGGACATGTGCTTCATTTCCATCACTATCCTCAGTGCCTGTGTCAACTCTTTCACTCTCAACTGGGTCATTTCAGTGAATGGCTGTGCAACACAGATCTTCTTGGTCTCTTTGTGCATAGGTAGAGATTTGATTCTCTCTGTCATGGCCTGGGACCGCAATGTGACCATCTGCCAGCGCCTCCAGTACCCCCTCATCATGAACCCTCAGATTTGTGTCTGCATGACCCTGGCTTCCCTGTTCAGTGGTCTGCTGTATGGAGGTGTGACAAGGGAACACATTCTGGCTGTCCATCTACCAGTCAAACGTGGTCCCTCAGTTCTTCTGTGATGTCCCCTATCTGCTGAGGCTCTCCTGCTCTGATACCACCAGCAACAAAGTCCATATTCTTGTTCCTTCTGTGGACATTTGTGGTGGTTGCTTCCTTTTATCACCATGTCATATATTTCCATATTTTCTGCTGTGCTGAAATTTCCCACCAGAGCCCCAGGGAAGGCCTTATCCACCTGCACCCCTCACATCCTCGTGGTGTCCGTCTTCCTCAGTTCTTGCACAGGTGTGTACCTGAGGTCCTCAGCAACCTCTGACACACTACAGATCCTGAATCTCTCTGCCTTTTACACCATGGTTCCTCCCTTCCTGAATCCTCTCATATACATTCTCAGGAACAAACAGGTAAAGGAAGCTGTGAGGAGAGTAATGGGAAGAGAGTTGTTCTCAGGGAAATTATGAAGATGCCTTTCAGCTTCATCCTAATTTCATGGATCATGGTTCTTATTTAGATACAATACTCTTCATGTTTGAACTTTACAAGTTATAGTGTCTACCTTTGTATTACATTGTTAGAAGCTGAGTTATTTCATAAGGTATATTTCTGTGACTTACCATATCATTTCCATGGACCCATAATAGAATGTGTAATTTCATCAATGCATCTTTTAATGATTAAATATAATTCAATGTATTTGCTGAAATCAGTTGTGGTTATATATTTTAAAGAATCATCCCATATATCAATTCCCTATATCAAATACTGACACCAAAGAAAACTCTAGCTATCAAATCTGGAGATAGCTTATTCTTACATAATTTGCTCTTATTCAGAACAGTGTAGAACCTACTTGTAATCACTGTAATCCATAATTGTGTCAATTTACTTACTTTTAAAATATATATAAAAACCAAATCCTAAAGAAATTATAGTCAAAATGTAGAGAATTTAACAGTAATATTTTTCTCCATCTGGACCAGGCAAGAAGAATAGACTCCTTTCTGTGAATTAAAGAGAGGGCAATTGTTAATGCACCCTGTGTCCCAACATTCACAACTTTCCACAGGGAACAGCAGCTTTTTGCTTCTTTGGCCATGAGAGGGGCCAGTCTTTGATTATGTTCATGAATTGATGTCAGCTTTCTAATGGTTTGTCTTCCAGTCTAAGTGAGTGGTCTGAACAATGAACCAGGCGCTAGGTTATTAACCACTGCACAGGAAGTCATGCACTGCTACTGAAAGGTAAAATGATGGATAATCAAGATCCCAAATCAAGGAATTTGCACCAGTGACTTGGGGTGATGAATATATATTGATTGGCTGAAAAGTGGTATACCACGTTGATTATTAACACTCAACAAAATTGGAAGAAAAATTAGAGATTATAAAGAAGGTTTCAGAGGAAAGAATTCCAGTGGAGTCTCCTTTAAAGCCCAATACCTACTAAAGGGAAAAGGAAATTAATACATCACAGTAAAAAGTCAGCAGTGAACAAGAGGGTCCCTCAGGCTGAATGTCATGTGTGTGCCAGGAGGAACAGATTGCAGCTAGACTGACCCCTTGAACTTCACACTCACCACCAAATTAGCAGCAACCTAGCTGAGTCTGACCACCCACCTATTTCTCTGGGAGACACACACACTTCCAGAGGAGCCCAGGCAGGATGAGAAGGAAGGTCTTTTTTTCTAAGAGCATGTGTGGTTAACCTGGCAAGGGGCTGAGGAGGACCCCAGTTGCAGAGGGCTGAGGAGATGAAGATGCAGGTGACTTGGAGTGAACGGGTCTGAACTGCTACAGAAGTGTTCAAACAAACCTTCCTTTTAGGGTTTACAGCTAGTTTCAGTTTGTGGGATTGTAACATGGATAAGAAAGCAATATAATAGAAGGTGTCACCAAGACTAAGGCAAATTATGTGTTAGACAAAAGAAGCTTCAACTTCATGGTGCTGAACATGGAAAAAAAAAATAGAACAAGGTAAAAGTAGAAGTTAGGTCAGTGTCAGCTGGGCTGGGACCAGGAGGTTGAAAAGACCTTATGCTGCTCAGTTGGAGAGGAAAAAGCCTCAGTGGGGGCTGGGACTGGTCTGGCTGAAGTCCTGTGGCCATAAGACAGCATCATGGTTGTCCTGGGGAGCAGCAGTGAGAGTGGGGGACTGCAGGCAAGCCCAAGTGCAGTCAGGTCACCTCAGTTTTCACAACACTGAACCTGTGAGCCTGGGTGGGAAAGTGAATTCTTGAGACACTTTCCAAAAGAGCCCAGTTTTTTTTTTTTTTTGGTGTGTGTGTGTGTTTATGGAGATCTGTTCTCCACCATTATGAATATTTTCCTTTATATTAAAAAAGTAAAAAAGTAATTATTCAATTATTAATTGTGGATATAATGGCAAAATAATGTGGAAATTATATCCAAGGAATAAATTAAAGGTAAATAAATCTGAGAATATTAAAGAATGCACTGTCAGACAGGTGGCCATGCAGGAGAAGAGGGGAAAACCCCTGAAAATGATCCACATGTGAGTCTCAGGTGTCAGGGGAGGCCTGATGGAGAGCTGAGGACATGCCCTACAGGTCACGCCCAGACTCTGGGCTGCAGACCTTCACACCTGCCCTGGGAGGTGCACTTTGCTCAGAAATGAGTAAACATATCAGAAAACCAAGAGTGACTTTCCTCTGCAGGAAAGCAACAGAAATAGAAGAAATACTTTGAACAAGAATATATAAAATAATTGTATTTTTTCAAATAATTGTCATTGTCAATGGATGTTTTTTAACATATGCTAGACAAGTGCTGTATGACTGAGCAACAACCCCAGCCCCAAGCAATTGTATTAATCATGTTTTTATTTTTTCCTTTCTATCTCTCATCTATTTATCTTCCCAGACAACTAGAATTTCCAGCAAATGGCCAATTCCACCATGGTAACTGAATTTCTCCTCCTGGCCTCTCCTGATGGCTGGGATCTGAGTTTCCTCTATTTCACAGTATTCCCAATGACCTACCTGGGTACCTTGTTAGGAAACCTTCTCATTGTCACTGTCACCACTGCTGACCAGCACCTACACACACCCATGTACTTCTTCCTCAGGAACCTGTCCATCTTGGACATGTGCTACATTTCCATCACTGTCCCCAATGCCTGTGTCAACTCTCTCACTGGCAACAGGGCCATTTCAGTGGCTGGCTGTGCAACACAGATTTTCCTGGTCATTTTCTGTGCATGTGTTGAACTTCTGTTTCTCTCCATCATGGCCTGGGACCGCTATGTGGCCATCTGCCAGCCCCTCCAGTACCCCGTCATCATGAACCCTCAGATTTGTGTCCGCATGACCCTGGCTTCCCTGCTCAGTGGTCTGCTGTATGCAGGTGTGCACACTGGGAACACATTCTGGCTGTCCTTCTGCCAGTCAAATGTGGTCCACCAGTTCTTCTGTGACGTCCCCTCTCTGCTGAGGCTCTCCTGCTCTGACACCACCAGCAACATGGTCATTCTTTTTGTTTTGGCTGTGGCAGTTGGTGGTGGTTGCTTTACTTTTATTGCCATGTCATATATTCGCATATTTGCTGCTGTGCTGAAATTTCCCACCAGAGCCCCAGGGAAGGCCTTCTCTACCTGCACCCCTCACATCCTCGTGTTTTCCCTGTTCCTCAGTTCTGGTGCAGGTGTGTACCTGAAGCCTTCAGCAACCTCTGACACACTCCAGGACCTACTTCTCTCTGCCTTTTATACCATGGTACCTCCCTTCTTGAATCCTCTCATCTACAGTCTCAGGAACAAACAGGTAAAGGAAGCTGTGAGGAGAGTAATGCAAAGACAGTTGTTCTCTGGGAAATGATAAAGATTGCATTTCAGAATCATCTTAATTTCATTGATCATGGTTCTTAATTAGATACAATACTCTTTATATTTGAGCTTTACAAGTTACACTGTCTACCGTTCTATTACATCATTAGAAGCTGAGTTATTTTATAAGGTATATTTTTGTAATTTACCATATCATTTCCATGGATCCTTCATAAAATGTGTAACTTTATTAATGTATTTAAAGTATAAATATAATTCACTGTGTTTTCTGAAATCATTTGTAAATATATAAATTTTCATTATATATGAAAAGTACCTGTTTCAGATGCTGTCACAGAGGAAAGATTTACAAATAAAACATGGAGATAACATATAGTCAAATAGCCTGTTCTTGCACAGAGAAATGTAAAGCAGATTTTAACCACTTGGGTAACGGGGCTCTGTTTCTGTAACTGGTGTGACTGGGCTAACTGTGATTGGTTAG
Source organism: Callospermophilus lateralis (assembly GCF_048772815.1). Lineage (NCBI taxonomy): Eukaryota > Metazoa > Chordata > Mammalia > Rodentia > Sciuridae > Callospermophilus > Callospermophilus lateralis. Next base: position 550,628 of record NW_027511439.1, read on the forward strand.
GCTTCCCTCTGCTTGACTGCACTGTCCCGCTTCTGTAACCTGGCTTGCTTGCATTGGCTAGACCCCCTGAACATCCCTTTTGCAGTTTTCAGGATTATAAGGAGTGCCCTTGCAATTGTTCTGGGCTGATCAGGGGAACAGCTTTATGTTCTGGTCAGCTGCCACCGGTGTGCTTCAATAAAGGCTTGATCAATTATAAGTGAGTGGTCTGGAAGTCAGTTTATGAAATCCTGGGATGAAGCTTTAACCATAACAATACATAATTGTGTCAGTTTAATTTGAAAACATATGAAAGTCAAATCCTAAAGAACTTTTTACCAAATACTTAGAGATAATCACAATAATATTTTTCTCCATCTGGAATATGAAAAAGGAAGACACTCTTTGTCCATGAAGTAAACAGAGTGATAGTTACCACCCACTTTATCCCACAGTCAAATATGTCCACTAGGGAAGAGCACCTGCCTTCCTCAGGTACATCGGCTGCCAGGATTTTAGTATGTCCACGAGTGACCCAGTGGCAGGGAGCTAATTTGGGGATTGAGTTGAGGTCAGCCTTCTGATTGTTCCTTCCCCAGGGTTTATTCTGTAATGTCTATGGTGATGTGTCATGCCTGATAATGACCAAAGACGGAATGTTTAAGTGTCTGACCTAGAGTGTGTCTTCTGTGGACTCCAAAATTCCCCCCAGTTTCCTGGAATTTGGAAAGCAACCCTGTATCTGTCTTGTGGCCGTCTTTAAGTTGATATTGCTATTGTTTTCAGCAGGGTTGAACCCAAGGGCCCAGCCCCAGCCCTTTTTTTCTATTTAATCACAGAAAACAGGGTCTGGCTAAGTTGTTCAGGTACATTCTAAGTTGCTGAGGCTGGCTTAGAACCTGAGATTCTCATTCCTCAGAGTCCTGAGCCACTGGGATTGCAGATGTACACCCCTGAGCCCGCTTGTGGCAACACATCATCTCACACAGATATTCCTCTCCAATCATTTTAGTGTCTTCCCTGGCATATGCTTTGCTAACCATTAATTATAACTGACATAGGATCAATGTCAAGTTACCTAGGAATGCTTATATTCAAAATGCGCCAAATTTCTTATGCAATATCACAATCATTATATTAAATTCCAAATTTAAAAAAAAACAATTTTGTTTACAAGTACACTAGTAGGAAAAAAATGGAGAAAAGTGTTAATGCATTTATTCCTAAATAAAATAAAAAGCTTAAATAAGTGCAATTAATTATCTAAAGCATTTCTTAATTTGTGCAGACAAGGGAGTACTTGTAATGGGAACCAGTGAGCACCCCAGCACTGGCTGATGCAGAAAGCCTTGATCTGCTGTAACATGATCCACACAAGCTCCGTCCACACACTGTGTCCATATCTTCAGGTCCTCAATGCTCCAATGTTCCCTGCTAGAGTAAAAGGAGTACCCCAGATGAATTCTACACACAATTATATATGCGAACTCCACCTTTACACACATTTCCTCTACAACAAAAGCTTACTGAATCTTAATTCATGAGTTTTTCATGAGTTGAGGTGGCCATGTAAATGAAGTTTAAATTTAATGGATAAAATTGGAAAGATATTGAATTGCAACCACCAGTCCTATTGAGAGTTGTCCATTTGAAACACACTTTTAGACATTTAATTATGTTTTATATTGAAAGGCTGATGGTAAAGGAGACGAAAAAAGGAAATATTGATATAAGGATACCATGATATCTCACATATTACATCAAATAATGCAAAACCCTCTAAGTGTGTGGATGTGGTATGGAAATTCTGCAGAATTTGGCAAAAGCATTTACTTTGGGTACTAGTTGTGAATCCAGGAAACAATGTTTTATAGTAATATTAATTATGTCAAAGTTATATTTTGGTTAGCCAGATTTTCTGAAATATCAGGTCTCCCCTTATAAGGACACTATATTTAGGAGTCCTTGGTAGAGCCTTTTTGTGTGTGTGTTTCTGTTTGTCACTGTTTTATAGAATCAAAACTATGGAAGACAAAGACTTAGCACAGGCAATAGTTAGAAATCTCTTGAGTTTTGAACATGAAGGGGTGCTATCGTTTATCAAATTCTTTTTCTACATCTATTGAGATGATCATATTGATGTGATGGATTACATTTATTGATTCCCAAATGTTGAACCAATTTTGTATTCCTGGGACGAACCCCATTTCATCATGGTGCACTATCTTTTTAATATATTTTTTATTTGATTTGCCAGAATTTTATTGAGAATTTTTACATATATGTTATTAGAGATATTGTTCTAAAGTTTTCTTTCCTTGGTGTGTTTTTGTCTGATTTTGGAATCAGGGTGATATTGGCCTCATAGAATGAGTTTGGAAGTGTTCCCTCTATTTCTATTTCATAAAATAATTTGAGGAGTATTGGTATTAATTCTTCTTTGAAGGTCTTGTAGAATTCAGCTAAGAATCTCTCTAGTCCTGGGCTTTTCTAAGTTGGTAGGTTTTTGATGACATTTTCTATTTCATTACTTGAAACTGATCTCTTTATATTGTGTGTGACCTCCTCCTTCAGTTTGGGTAGGTCATATGTCTCTAGAAATTTGTTAATTTCTTCTATATTTTATATTTTATTGGATTATAAATTTTCAAAATAGTTTCTAATTCTCTTCTGTATTTCAGACATGTCTGTTGTGATATTTCCTTCTTCATCTTGTATTTTAGTAATTTGAATTTTCTCTCCTTTTCTCTTCATTAGCATGGCTAGGGTTTTATCTATTTTTTTTTCAAGGAACCACCAACTTTTTGTCTTGTCAATTTTTCAATTGTTTCTTTTGTTTCGATTTCATTGATTTCAACTATAATTTTAATTATTTCCTGTCTTCCTTTGCTTTTGGTGTTGATTAGTTCTTATTTTTCTAGGGATTTGAGGTGTAATGTTAGGTCATTTATTTGTTGACTTTTTATTCTTTTAATGAATGAGCTCAATGCAATAAATTTTCTCTTAATACTGCCTTCATAGTGTCCCAGAGATTTTGTTATGTTATGTCAGTGTTCTCATTTACCTCTAAGAATTTTTTATTTCATCCTTGATTTCTTCTAGTATCCATTCATCATTCAATTTTGTATTACTTAGTCTCCATTTGTTAAAGAAACTTTAATTTTTTACTTTTTCATTTATTTCTCATTTAATTCCATTGTTATCTGATAGAATTTAGGGTATTATCTCTGCTATTCTTATTGTTGTTGTTTTGTATTTACTAAGAGTTGCTTTGTGGCATAAGATATGGTCTATTTTAGAGAAGGAGCCATGTGTTGCTGAGAAGAAAGTATATTTGCCTGTTGATGGATGGAATATTCTATATATGTCTGTTAAGTCTAAATTATTGATTGTATTATATAGTTTTATAGTTTCTTTATTTAGTTTTTGTTTGGAAGATCTGTCCAATAGTGAGAGAGGTCACCCAGTGTTATTGTGTTATGGTCTATTTGATTCTTGAAATTGAGAAGGGTTTGTTTGATGTATGTAGATGCTCCATTGTTTGGGGCATAAATATTTATAAGTTTTATGTCTTTCTGAATACATAAAACTTATAAATATAAGTTCCCTTGACAAGTATGGACTATCCTTCTTTGTCTCTTCTGACTAGCTTTGGTTTGAAGTCTACTTTTTCTGAGATGAGAATGGAAACTCCTAGGTGTTTGTTGAAATCCATATGATGATAAGTTTTTCCCATCCTTTCACTTTCAGCCTGTGGATGTCTTTGCCCATGGGGTGACTCTCTTGAAGACAGCATATTGTTGGTTCTTGCTTTTTAATCCAATCTGCCACTCTATGTCTTTTGATTGCTGAGTTTAGACTGTTAAGATTCAAGGTTATTATTGAGATGATTTGTTTTCCCTGTCATTTTGACTTACTTCTGGTTTTTAATTTGACTTAGTTTCTCCTTTGGTTAAATATTCCTTTAGTGTAGATCCTCCCTTTACTGGTTTTCACTTTTATTTTCACTTCATCCTCATGGAATATTTTGTTGAGAATATTCTATAGTTTATGCTTTCTAGTTGTGAATTCTTTTAATTTTTATTTGTCATGGAAGGTTTTAATTTCATCTTTAAATCTGAAACCCAAATTTTGTTGGAAATAAAATTCTTGATTGGTACCTAATAATTTTCAGAGCTTGAAATATATTATATTACAGGATGTCTTAGCTTTGAGGGTCTGGGTTGAGAAATCAGTTGAGATTTGAATTGGTTTCCCCCTATATATAATTTGTTTTTTTTTCCTCTCATGGACTTTAAGATTTTATCTTTATTCTATGTGTTAGTCATTCTCATTATAATGTGTCTTGGTGAGGATCTGCTGTAATTTTGTGTATTTGGGGTCTTGTGAGCTTTTTGTATTTGATTTTCCATTTCATTCTTTAGGTTTGGGAAAATTTCTGCTACTATATAATTGAAAAGAGTGTGCATTCCTTTGGTTTGTATTACTGCTTCTTCATCTATTCTGATAACTCTTACATTTGGTCTTTTCATGTTATCCCATAATTCCTGGATGTCCTGTTGATGGTTTCTTACCATCTTCTCTGCATGGTCAACTCTACACTCAAGATTATATATTTTGTCTTCATTGTCCAAGGTTCTGTCTTCCAAATGGTCTAGTCTGTTGGTGATGCTTTCAATTGAGATTATAATTAGGTCTATTGATTACTTCATTTCAAGGATTTTTGCTTTTTTCACAATCTCTAAGTTTTTATTGAAGTGATCTTTTACCTCCTGTATGTGTCCTTTGATTTAACTCCTTATACTATCCTTACATAGGCATTTGTAGGTTCTGGTAAGCAGTGGTGAGAGTGGTTATGAGAAGTTTTCCTAACAAGGTACCCAGGTATGTCATTGGGAATACTGTAAAATAGAGGAAACTCAGATTCCAACCATAAGGAGGACAGAAAAGGACAAATTCAGTTACCCTGGTGAAATTGGCCATTTACTGAAAATTCTCATTTTCCTGAGAAGATAAGGAGATAATAGAGAGGAAGCAAAGAATAATTAATACAATTACTTTACATATTCATTTCCAAAATGTTTTCTTATATTTTGAAATATAAGAAAGGTCACTCTTGGTTTTCTGATATGTTTACTTATTTCTGAACAGAGTGTACCTCCCAGTGCAGGTGTGGAGGTCTGCAGCCCAGGGTCTGGGTGTGACCTGCAGGGCTTGTCCTCAGCTACACCCATAAGTCCTCCCCTGACCTCCTGAGACTCCATGCAGAGCATTTCCAGGGTTGCCCACCTCCTCTCCTGCATGACCACCTCTGAAAGATTTTTCCCTTTGGGTATTTCTTTTGATAGTGCTTAAAATAAGGAAGTATATGGGAAACAGATTACAAGTAAAAATGCAAAGCATTGCTTGGGTTGTAAGTGACAGGAATTAATCATTTTCTAAATCATAGTTTTTTGTATTAGCAATTATGGTTTAGCACTGTTGATCAGTCACTGAGGAATGCTGAGAGGCACTTATCACATCCTGGCCTTCACAATGTGCTTCCAAAGACTACACCACTCTTTTTTAATATATTTACCACTGGACACATATCCTCATCACACCTGATATACCTTTAGTATAAAATGTAAAAAAATTATTAAAAAGGAGGACATAACTGATCAGTAAAAGCTGAGATTGATGAATTCAAAAAGGTTGAGATTGATGAATTTTAAAAGCTTCAATAAAAACTGCATAGAATGTTGCATGTTTTTATTTCCCACAGCTACTGAAAATTATGAATGTATGTCATTTGCATCAATGAATTTTCATCTATCTACCTGTCACCTGCAAAATATTTGGCATTCTGACCCCATGTTTCCTTAATCAGAATATATTTCTTTGTCACCTCTCTAATCTGTGCAGATAATTCTGTATATTTTCTAAGTTTCTGGTAAGTAAAAGAAATTTGAAAAGAAGAATTTCAATCCATAAGAGGCAGCATGACGTGTGCAAACACTGTGCACTCATCACACTCGAGAGGTATTACTACTCAAGTACCTGAAATCCTAGCAGACACTACAATGTTTACAAGACCTGTCTGTGCCTGCTATTCAACACAGATTTAACTCTTAATTCATTCCCTGGGCTAGATGATTCTCTGGATGATATTGCAATTGCTGAGCAAAATAAAAATGAGGTTCAGATGCATTTGAACTCTGCCAAATACTCACTCCTGAGTTCTCTACATGGGAGCAAACTATGTCTCTCCTTGGTGTCTCCCATCAACTGTGTCTGCAGCCAGCATGGATCTGTCCAGCCAGCACAGTGCCATGAGTGATGTGGGAACCTCAATCATCTCTGCTTTGTGTGAACCTGGTGCCTGGCCAGTGAGAGCAGGGTCCCAGGGAGCCCAGAGCTCAGCCTGCAGCGACAGCAGGAGGCCTGAGCACATCACCACGCAGCAACACCTCCAGAGCCCAGGAGAGAGGACATGGACACATGCCAGCATGGACAGTGGATGACACAGTGGAACTCCTCTGCTGGGCATCACCCTAAGTCATTATTGAAAATTGAGTAAAACTGAGGAGAGACTCATGTTTCTCTTTGTGTTTTCATCTCTGCCCTCCTCCACCTCAGTGTGAGTTAGGGGTGTTTATGGGGATCAATTAACACTGAGGGTGGTGGGCAACTCTCACACTCCCCAACATGTAAGTGGGAAACATCTAACACTCTCTGAAGTTCAGCAGCAAAGTCTCTTACTCTGAGATGAAATCCACATGACATAAAATTAACGTTTGTAACAGTTCACAGTTACTATTCAGTGTTATTTACCACACTTCACAATTGCACAACTTTTGACACTATCTTGTCCTGTAGTCCTGTTATTAGTTCAGATGACCCACAGAATCCATTACACACACTGTCCTTATTCCTGCTTGCTGTCAATGGAAAATACTAGGTATATACTGTATCTTTGAATTTATATATTTCTGAAACTTCATATAAATAGACTCATTCAATATATGCTATTTTTTTCTGGTTTAACTTAGCCTAATATTTTCAAAATTGATTTACCGCGTAGCATGTATCATTTGATTATTCCTTTAGGATGAATGACTTGTTGTTCTTGAAGTCAGATTTAAAGTTAGGTAGTCAGTGTAGTTAGGTAAATCAGGTCTAATATCGAGTAAGATCTAAAATGGAGGCCATGTTGAGAATGAATTCTGGGAAAAGTTAAACAACTCTTGGAATGTTAATGAAGTCCTGGAAAAGCTCAAGACCAGAGCCCATGCCAAAGAAGTGTTAATGAACAGCCCCCAGCAAACTTGAAGATGCTGACACAGAAGTCCTTCCTGCCCAGATCACTTCTTTGGCCCACCTGGGGCCTTCCCACCTACATTCCATCACTGAAAACTATAATAAGTGGAGCACATTTCCCTTCAACGTATTCCATCTCTTGGGTCCCCTTCTTCCTCTGGGATAAGACTTTTATGCTGTCCTTTAATAAACTTCTACTTTCCACTCTGACCTTGCCTCAGTGTGCTTCTCTGGTGTTATTCTTCAACATTGGGGAAGCAAGAACTCATCACCTGTCAACAGTGGTAACATTATTATATGTATATGGCAGAAATATTTTAATCAGCATATCCATTTGTGGACATATCCTTCTTCTTTCTCTTAACATAATGTGACTGATTTATTGGTTCTTATATGTTTTGCTATCCTTGATATTTCTGGTTCACATTCTGCATTCTCTATGATGATGTTGAATAATTGTGTCAATCAGCTTTGCATTGTGGTGACCAAAATGCCTTCATAACAAAAAAACAAAGAAACAAAAAACCCACAATAAACAAATACTACGTATGATGAGCCAAAGCATATTTCAGCTCATGGGTTCAGAGTTTTATTCCATAATTGGCCAATTCCATGGCTTTGTGCCCATGGTGAAGGCACATTGGGGAAGGACACAGCAGATGAAAGCTGCTCAATTTATGGCTCCATGGAAGCAAAGACAGGGAAAGGGAAAGGTGATGCAGGAAGATGAATAGTTCCAGGGCTAACTCTGTGTCCCATCTCCTCCAGCAATGTTCCCACATATCTGAAGCTACTACACAGTCACATTATGCAAACCAGAATAGACTAAATAGCTTGTAGCTCTCACCACCCATTATTTGACCTTTGAAATTTCCTGCCTCAACTCCGGAACTTTTGTGAAACACCCTCACATTCCACCCATAACATTCACTGCTGGTCCTTTAATCTCATGTCCATTCCACAACACAAAATCAACTTAGTCCATCTCCAAGGGTCAGTTACAGTGCTGCCAAAAATTCCAAGTCCACATTCTCACCTGAAACTGAAGGCAAATTCAAAGGGCTTATGTTATGCTCGAATTCGGGACCCCCAAAAGACCACCAGAGATCAAGATCGATGTAAGCAGCAAAGAGGTGTTTATTGAAAACTAGCTTGTGCACACAGCAACTGGTGTCACTGAGAGGCCCCAAGCCCAGAGTATGTGCTGAACTACATGGTTTCCCAACACCCCACCATAAACTACTGGGGGTCATCTGGCATCCTAGGTATTTCCCTGTCTCATGCTGATTGGTGGCTGCTAGGGGGTTGCTAGGGGTTCCCACCTAGCCTGACTGAATCAGAAACCTGGCACAGCAGATCTCTCCTGTTATTTGTAGATAAAAAATCAGCAGGGTGGGTATTGGCCTAGGAGTGCTCTGCAGATCTTTCCAAGGTTGTGCCCCCTTCCTTGGACAGGCTTTGCTCTCAGGTAGAGGCTGGCTTTTCACTTGCAAATTCCTGCCTTTTTAAAATTCCCAGTTGCAGAGCCCAAGGGCTCTCCTTTGCTTTGACCATCTTTTCAGATAGCAGTTTTTCCTGGCTAAGAGTTCTTTGTATTGCATCTGTTAATTTCTGGGTATTATTCCAACTTTGGCTTCACCTTCACAACTTCACTTATTACCCTGTTAGGGGCAGCGTGTAGGACCTCATGCCCTGTTATAGTTTGCCTGGCTTCTCAGACACTTTTTTGAAATGATGGTGGAAGCCTCCAGAACCTTTTACCTTGAGCACCCTGCATTCCTGCAGAGCAAGCACCACACAAATGATGATAAAGCCTACTGCCAGATCACACCATTGTTGGGTCCCTGGAATTACTACCATGGTGGTCTCTGATATCTTCCTTGATGAGCATGGAAAGATAATTTCCTGGGCCCCCTGTGCAAGCAGGGTGCCCCTAAGACACTTCTCAAGGGAATTTTCCCTTATATATCTTTGAGTCTGCAAGGTGTGTGGTCTTGCATATTCCTTACATTCCTTCAGTTTCTTTCCTAGTCTCTTTGTGAAATATTTACCATCTGTAAGGGACTGCCATCTCTTTACAACTACACCTTCCTTGGCATTAGTTTTAAATGACCACTTTAAAATTCTGATCAAATCTGGTATCTAACTTTATTAATATAAACAAATTCTTTCTTAAAATGCTATATGTCTATAGTATTGATATAAACATTCTAAAGCCTTTATAAAACTTGGAAAAGTCTATTGCTTCTGGCAAAATATTCTCAGTCTTGGATACTACCTTAAAACACTCTTTAAATTAAGTTACTGTGTCTTTTTGGTAGCTAAACTCTCAAAAGATTTCTAACTATTGGCTGTGCTAAGTCTTTGTCTTCCATAGTTTTGATTCTATAAAGCACTGACAAACAGAAACACAAAAAAAGGCTCTACCAAGGACTCCTAAATATAGTGTCCTTATAAGGGGAGACATGATATTTCAGAAAACCTGGCTTACCAAAATATATCTTTGACATAATTAATATTACTATAAAAAATTGTTCCCTGGATTCACAACTAGTACCCAAAGTAAATGCTTTTGCCAAATTCTGCAGAATTTCTATACCACATCCACACACTTAGAGGGTTTTGCATTATTTGATGTAATATGTGAGATATCATGAAATCCTTATATCAATATTTCCTTTTTTCATCTCCTTTACCATCAGCCTTTCAATATAAAACATAATTAAATGCCCAAAGGTGTGTATCAAATGGACACCTCTCAATAGAACTGGTGGTTGTGATTCAGTTAGTTTTGTTGCAGAGAAAATGCATGTAAAGATGGAGTTGGCAGAATTCATCTTGGGTTCCCTGAAGGTCCTTCTGTTCTAGAAGAGAACATTGTAGCAGTGAGAACCAGAAGCTCTTGGACACAGTGTGTGGGTGGAGCTTGTGTTCTGGTTGGATATATTACAGCAGATCAAGATTACCTGCATCAGCCAGTGCTGGGTATTTCTCTGGTTCCTATTACAAGTATTCCCTTGTTGGCAGACTTTAAGTAATGCCTTAGATAATTAATCACACATATTGAAGATTTTTTATTTTCCTTGGTAATAAATACACTTATGCTTTTCTCCACTTTTATCCTAATAGTGTACTGGTGAACAAAATTGTTTTTTAAAATTTGGAATTTAATATAATGATTGTGATATTGCATAAGCAATTTGGCTCATTTTGTTATATAAGCATTCCTAGGTAACTTGACTTTGAGCCTATGTCAGTTATAATTAATGATTAGCAAAACATATGCCAGGGAGGACACTAAAATGTTTGGAGAGGAATATCTGTGTGAGATGACGTGTTGCCATAAGTGGGCTCAGGGGTGTACACCTGCAATCCCAGTGGCTCAGGATTCTGAGGAATGAGAATTTTAATTTCTAAGCCAGCCTCAGCAACTTAGAATGTACCTGAACAACTTAGCCAGACCCTGTTTTCTGTGATTAAACAGAAAAAGGCCTGGGGCTGGCCCCTTGGGTTCAACCCTGCTGAAAACAACAGCAGAAACAACATAAAGATAGCCACAAGACAGAGACAGGGTTGCTTTCCAAATTCCAGGAAACTGGGGGGAATTTTGGAGTCGACGGAAGACACACTCTTTGGTCAGACACTTACATTCCATCTTTGGTCATTTCAGGCAGGACACATCCCCATAGACATTACAGAAGTAAACATTGGGGGAGGAATGATCAGAAGGCTGACCTCAACTCAACCCCCAAATTAGCTCCCTGACACTGGGTCACTCGTGGACATACTAAAATCCTGGCAGCCAAAGTGCCTGAGGAAGGCAGGTGCTCTTCCCCAGAGGACATATTTGACAGAGGGACAAAGGGGGTGGTAACCATCACTCTCTGTTTACTTCATGGACAAAGAGTGTCTTCCTTTTTCATATTCCAGATGGAGAGAAATATTATTGTGATGATCTCTAAGTATTTGGTAAAATCTTCTTTAGGATTTGACTTTCATATTAAACTGACACAATTATGTATCACAGTGCTTAAAATACACTTTCCATTTCTCTCTGCAAGAGCAGACTATTTGACTATGTGTTATCTCCATGTTTTATTTGTAAAGCTTTCCTCTGTGACAGCAACTGAAACAGGTACTGTTTATATATAATGAAACTGTAATGTATATATTTACAAATGATTTCAGAAAACACACTGAATTATATTTATATTTTAAATGCATTAATAAAATTACACATTTCATGAAGGATCCATGGAAATGATATGTTAAATCATAAAAAATGAATTTATGAAATAACCTAGCTTATAATAAGGTGACTTTAGGGTAGGCAGTGTAACCTGTAAAGCCCACATAGGAAGATCCCTTAATCTCATTGACTCCACTCAGTAATATTATGATAACACATCTTTATCATTTCCCTGAGAACAACTGTGTCCCATTACTCTCCCCACAGCATCCTTTACCTGTTTGTTCCTGAGACTGTAGATGAGGGGATTCAGGAAGGGAGGAACCATTGTATAGAAGGCAGAGAGAACCATGTCCTGGAGGGTGTCAGAGGTTGCTGAGGACCTCAGGTACACACCTGAGCCAGAACTAAGGAATAGGGAAAACACGAGGATGTGAGGGGTCCAGGTAGAGAAGGCCTTCCCTGGGGCTCTGGTGGGAAATTTCAGCACAGTAGAAAATATGTGAAAATATGACATGATTATTATACCAAAGGATCCCCCACCAACTGCCACAGCAGAGACAAGAAGGAGGACCATGTTGCTGGTGGTGTCAGAGCAGGAGAGCCTCAGCAGAGAGGGGACATCACAGAAGAACTGGTGGACCACGTTTGACTGGCAGTAGGACAGCCGGAATGTGTTCCCTGTGTGCACACCTGCATACAGCAGACCACTTAGCAGGGAAGCCAAGGTCATGCGGACACAAATCTGAGGGTTCATGATGAGGGGGTACTGCAGGGGCTGGCAGATGGCCACATAGCGGTCCCAGGCCATGATGGAGAGAAACAGAAGTTCAACAAATGCACAGAAAATGACCAAGAAGATCTGTGTTGCACAGCCAGCCACTGAAATGGCCCTGTTGCCAGTGAGAGAGTAGACACAGGCATTGGGGACAGTGATAGAAATGTAACACATGTCCAAGATGGACAGGTTCCTGAGGAAGAAGTACATGGGTGTGTGCAGGTGCTTGTCAGCAGTGGTGACAGTGACAATGAGAAGGTTTCCTAATAAGGTGCCCAGGTAGGTCATTGGGAATACTGTGAAATAGAGGAAACTCAGATCCCAGCCATCAGGAGAGCCCAGGAGGAGAAATTCAGTTACCATGGTGACATTGGCCATTTGCTGGAAATTCTGGTTGTCTGGGAAGATAAAGAGAGAAGAGAAAGGAAGAAAAAAAGAACAGGGTCTGGGTGTGACCTACAGGGCTTGTCCTAAGCTCCCCATCAGACCTTCCTGACCTAATGAGACACCCATGTGGAGCATTTCCAGGGGTTTTCCCCTCTTCTGCATGACCACCTGTCTGACAGTGCATTCTTTAATATTCTCAGATGTATTTACCTTTAATTTATTCCATGAATATAATTTCCACATTATTGTGCCATTGTATTCACCCTTAATAATGCATATAATAATTACTTTCTACTTTTTTAATATATAGGAAACTATTCATAATGGTGGAGAATATATCTCCATGAACACGAAAAAATTGGTCTCATTTGGAAAGCGTCTCAAGAATTCACTTTCCCACCCAGGCTCACAGGTCCAGTGTTGTGAAAACTGAGGTGACCTGACTGCACTTAGACTTGCCTGCAGTCCCCCACTCTCCCTGCTGCTCCCCCAGAACATGCATGGTGCTGTCTTATGGCCACAGGACCTCAGCCAGACCAGTCCCAGCCCCCACTGAGGCTCTTTCCTCTCCCAACTGATCAGGGTTAGGTCTTTTCAACCTCCTGGTACCAGCCCAGCTGACATTGACCTAACTTCTACCTTTACCTTGTTCTATTTTTATTTCATGTTCAGCACCATGAAGTTGAAGCTTCTTTTGTCCAACACATAATTTGCCTTAGTCTTGGTGACACCTTCTATTATATTGATTTCTTATCCACATCACAATCCCACAAACTGAAACTGGCTGTAAACCCTAAAAGGAAGGTTTTGCTCATAGTTTCAACACTTCTTCAGCAGTTCAGATCAGTTCACTCCTGAGTTACCTGCATCTTCATCTTTTCAGCCCTCTGAAAACCATGGTCCTCCTCAGTGCCTTGCCAGGTTAACCACACATGTTCTTAGAAAAAAGACCTTCCTTCTCATTCTGCCTGAGCTCTTCTGGAAGTCTGTGTGTCTTCCAGGGCAATAGGTGGGGTGGTCAGATTCAGGTAGGTTGCTGTTAATTTGGTGGTGAGTGTGAAGTTCAAGCGGTCAGTCTACCTGGAATCTGTTCCTCCTGACACACACCTGACATTCATCCTGAGGGACCCTCTTGTTCACTGCTGACTTTTTTACTGTGATGTATTAATTTCCTTTTCCCTTTAGTAGGTATTGGGCTTTAAAGGAGACTCCACTGGAATCTTTCCTCTGAAACCTTCATAATCTCTAATTTTTCTTCCAATTTTGTTAAGTATTAGAAATCAACATGGTATACAACCTTTCAGCCAATCAATATATATTCATCACCCCAAGTCATTGGTACAAATTCCTTGATTTGGGACCTTGTATTATCCATCATTTTACCTTTCAGTAGCAGTGCATGACTTCCTGTGCAATGGTTAATAACCTAGCACCTGGTGGCATTGTTCAGACTACTCATTTAGATTGGTTTTCTTTATGCCCCTGATTTACAGCTGAAAAGCTCCCAAGCAGGCTCTGCCCAGTCTGCAGTGCTGTAGCACACACAGTGCAGGGTGGTGTGAGGTCAAGTGCACTTGCAAATCGGATGTCTTTAAAGCAGTACTCGCCCAACAAATATTACTAAGGACATAAATATGGTGACAGGTATTTCAGACATTGAGTATTTGAAAAGATAAAAAATATTGGTATTTTAAAATAAATTGGTTACCATTGGAGGACAAATATAATAATACAATATCTAAGGTGTAAATATATATGACAAATTGAGAATGTGATGAGTGATGAGATAATTCCATGTTAAAAACCCAACAGCTTTCCCCACTTCTATACTGACTTCTAGGCACTTCATGGATGATTGCTGACCAACCCCAGCCATTTGTGACAAATATTAGTTGGAAAATCAACTATCTTTTAGGATTTGGAAGCTGACATAGAACCACTTGAGACATTTTCTTTGTTTCACCTTTTTTATACTAATCCATTTACTGTTTTTGTTTTTGCAACAGAATTTAGTAATTTCTCTAGTAAGTATTTTGCATTATATCAACTTATTTTATGTCCTTCTTTGCTTATGTGGTTTAACTACAACTTGAAAACTTCTCTAAATTTAACTTAATTTTCTCATGGGTGAGTCTCCTAGAAAACTTCAGACTATGGATGTAATAGAGTAAATATATGAATCACCACCTAACTTTCATAGGTCCTCAGAGTATTCTGAAGATCTCCAAAATATTATTACTTTATGAACCTAGATTTTGAGAAATAAAAAATAGGCTTTAATTTTTATAGTTTGACCTCCATATTTTTAGAGTGTTCAGAACTACATTCTCCTTTAATGGGTGAAAAATTCTTATTGAAAATCCCTTTGAAAACACAAAAAACATAAATAAAAGAAAAAAACCATGACCAGATATTTTGAGGGTTCAAAAAATAAGTATAAGGAAATGTTAGAAAATGTTTAACGGCGGAAGTATGTAGAGAGACTGCTCCAAGTGCTTCCCTTTGTAAGTGGGGACAGCTTATATTCTATATTCTATAGATATAGCAGTAGAAAATATAGCAAATACTACACTGTTTACAAGACTTCTCTGTGCCTGTTATTCTTGCACAATTAACCAAGCATTTCCTGGGATACCTCACAATATGAATGAGATGAAAATTTGCTGAGCAGCATCAAAATGAGGCTCAGATGAGTTTGAACTCTAATTGCCAAGTACTCACTCCTGAGTTTTGCCCGTTTTTGACCTGGGAGCAGAGCTCTGTCTCTCCTTGGCATCTCCCATCCACTGTGTCTGCAGCCAGATGGGTCAGTCCAGCCAGCTCTGTACCATGTGGGATTTGGGGAGCTCAGTCATCTCTGCTTTATGTGAACCTGATGCCTGGCCAGTGGGAGCAGGGCCCCGGGGAGCCCAGAGCTCAGCCTACAGAGACAGCAGGAGGCCTGAGCACACCACCAGGCAGCAGCCCTCCTGAGCCCAAGAGAGAGGTCCTGGCCATGTGCCAGGGTGGACAGTGGATATCACAGTGGAACTCCTCTGCTGAGCATAGCCCTAAGTCATTATTGGAAATCAAGTAACACTGAGGAGAGACTGATGGTGCTCACTGTGAGTTTTAGTCTCTGCCCTTAGTGGGAGTGAGGGGTGTTTACAAGGGATCAGTTAACATTAAGGGTGGTGGGTAACTCTCTCTCACCCACCCACCTGTAAGTGGGAAACCTCTAACAGTATCTCCAGGTCAGCAGCATCATTTCTTATCCTTGAGATGAAATCCACATGATATAAAGTTAACATTGGTAACAGTCTATGGTTATCAATTCAGTGTTATATACTATATTTCAAAATTGCACAACATCCAACTATATCTTGTTACCAAATATTTCTATTTCTTCAAATGAACCATCTAATATATTACACACACTATATCTGCTTATCATTAATTACAGTCACTGGAAACCACTGTGTATAATCTCCAGTTTTTAATTTATATGTCCTAGACTTTTTGTTTGACTAGAATAATTCAATATGTGTTGCTTTTATGTCTTAACTATTCCTGGTGTTTTCAAAATTAGTCCACATTGTAGCATTTACCACTATTTTATTTCTTTAAGTCAATGGATAAGAGTCCATTATATATTTACACCAGAATTTAAAAAATCCATGTCCACTGATAGATGTTTTTCCCTTCACTCTTTTAACACAATGTGGGATTTGATGGTGATCTTCTATAGGGGCTTCTTTGCATCCTGGGAGAAAGTACACATGAATGTGGTCTATAATCCATCTGATGTGTTGCTGGACTTTTTTGCTAGGTTTTATTGAGAATGTTAGTCTATATTCTGATTAAAGCAATTATTATGTAATCTTCTTTTCTTGTACTTTGTGGTCGCTCTCTTCTCCAGTGAGGAGGTCCACAGAACAGGGTAGAGGAGAATGTGGCTGTGGAGTCACTATTGAAGACCTCCAGAGACCAATCAGGAAACAGGTCTGATTTTATTTGCAGTTACCATGTATATATACTCAGGCAGTAGCCAAGCAGATTACATGCCACCACCAATACAATTTTTGGCCAACTGTCTTTGCAGTGACCAATTGAGGAGCAGGCCTTGGAGTAAGAACAGGGACTGCAACACAGGGCCTCATGCCTTATGCCCAGGTCTGTGCCTATGGGTTAAGAGGTTTGCCGTTCACACACCTTGCATGGGGGATGGTTTGCCACTCAGATGCCCTTAACATATGCCTTGTATGCAGAACTCCATTCATTTGACCCCACATTGTGCTGCCATTTTCCATATTGTCTTTAACTACTCATCCCCAACCTTGTGCCTGTCCTAAAGAAAAAATAAGGAAGAAAATAAATCTGTGTTTATCCAGAAAAAGAGAGAACAAAGACCATGTATCTATAGCCATAGGAATGATGGCAACCTTGGTCTTTAGGCCACTAGGTCTGTGAGATTGAAAGACCCAATAAGCAGGCATGTTACTGTACGGTCCCAGGGGACTCCGAGGCTAGGAAAAGAATACAATGTAAGTGACTTCATCTGCAGTAGAGACAACATTACTTATTATGTCTATACACCTTATTTGACTTTGAGTCCCATGGACAATGAAAAGAAGGGAAATGTCCAGGAACAGGATTCAGTATTTGACTTGGTCACCATTGTATAGCTAAAGGGTGATCCTACATTCCTGAAAATTCAAAAGTTACAAAGGAATCTTTAACCTTTTGTACTTGTATTGGTACAGACCAAACTAAGGTCCAGAGCCCAGCACAGGGAAGGAACTCTGATTATGATGAGCCACAGAGGGAAAGCTAATGAAGGATTGTCACAGAATGACCCGTGAGCATCGTCTCCTTGTCTCATTCATGATCTTCAGCAGACCCTGGGCCAAGGCCAGCAGCCTCCACTCCTTTATGGACATTTCATGTGAGACATAGTGAGCAGGACCTGGCATTGGTCATCAGAGCAATGTAGTTTCTAAAATAAGAACAATCTCAGGTGTACTGATGATCGGTCTAGCTTTCACAGGTTATCTATCATTTCTAGTATAACCTTCCCTATGTCTAGGAAGAAAGTACAAAATGCAAAAAGCATTATAAAAGAATACTAAGTCAGATGCCTAGAAAGAAGTTTAATGGAGAAAGAATGATGTAGATAGATACCTTCTCTTCAATCCATCAGCAGTGTTCCACAAGTGAGGTATCCCAGGTAAAAAGGACTCCTCTGTTTTTATATTTATGAGAAGGAATGATTAGGAAATCAGGAAAGAAAGTTAAGAATAATGAAGAAGAGGAATCTGCTTCTTGGATCCCCAGAGGGGTCCGGGAGTCATAGTGCTCACCATGGAGGGAGAGGAGCTCTATGACCTTCCATGGAATCCTGTCCTTCTTGGCCTTGGACTGTCCCTGGACTATTGGAATTGTTTTTCCTCCCATCCTCAGGACCTCAGAGAGGCCAGCAGCATTGCTCAGGGCAGAGCCAGCTGCAGATTTCTCATGAACACAACACTCATCAAACATTCTCCAGAGTGAGGGGCAAGTGAGTTTGGGGCCTGCCCCTCCTAGGCACAATGGCCTCTGTGGAGGTGGGAGGCCTGTGCTCAGGGCTGGAGCAAATCCAGTTGTCCTGTGGGCTTTTTCTTTAGAGGGATGCATTAAGTCTCTAATCTACAGCAAGCACAGTGTGAAAACAGGGTTTTCTCAGCAAAGGCTGGAGCCATACTGATCCTGGCAGCCAACAGCAGCCCATCTGCTCCATGCATATCCCTGAGCATGCTCAGAGTCATGTCCACCATGCACCCCAGGTATGGTCAGTGGTTTCTGTGTCAAGTTTCTGAGTCCTCAAGAGACCTCCTGGCTGCTCTCCCAAGAGTTTCCTTTTGAATTTATACATTTGTACCCTCTCACATGCAGAGGGACACAGAGAAAAATACCTTTTACTCAGAATGGTCTTTATTATTTATATTTGTGCCTGAGATAAAATGTATTACTGCTAAAATGTGGATGCTGTTTCATAG
Source organism: Callospermophilus lateralis (assembly GCF_048772815.1). Lineage (NCBI taxonomy): Eukaryota > Metazoa > Chordata > Mammalia > Rodentia > Sciuridae > Callospermophilus > Callospermophilus lateralis. The sequence continues at coordinate 569,274 of NW_027511439.1, forward strand.
CTCAGCAGGTAGTCTCATATGTGGAGTAAGTCTTAAATATGTTACTGCTTTCTCTTTTTCTACAGTTCAACCTAATGTCATTTTATGAAGGTTGAATAGAAATAATAGTGTAAATCACAAAATTATTATATTAAAACTTTCATGGGTCTTAATTAAGTGATACCAGGGTAGGCAGTGTAACTTGTAAAGCCCAGATTTGAAGACCTTCATCTAATCATATATCTTAACAGTAAAGTTAGGCAAATGCTGACAGGCAGCTTTATAATTTCCCTGAGAACTACTCTCTTTGCATTTGTGTTTCCACAGCTTCCTTTACCTGCTTGTTCCTGAGACT